>NW_015175979.1:1130251-1131262 GCF_001447785.1 Gekko japonicus
CCCCTCCGGGTTCATTTCCGCCCCTCGAAATGCACGGCCATCCTGCGCGCGCATCCCAGCCTGGCTCTCTGCTAACTCTGAGGCTCAATGCTTGTGAACAGGAACATCAGAGCGGCTCCTCTCAGGCAGTTTGTTCCTTCCTCAGATGTGGAGCGAAGCCGCTCTCAGTGGGGCGGAGAGAGCCAGGGGACAGTCGGGTCTCTTGCCTCCAGGGGCCCGTTCCCTTTCAACCTGGCTGCCTGTCACAACAGACTCTGCTGTGGCTGGGAGATCAAGGGATGGAAACCTGCCTGGATGCCAGCATCAAAGGGGGATCATCCTCAGAACAGTCCCGTCAGGCTTCTGGGGATCCAGATGCTGCTGCTGATCCTTCCACTCTGGCTCCTCTCTTCCCCTTTATCTTTTATCTGCAGAATCATTTCTGGGCATCGCTCCCTGCATAAAGTGGGCATATTCTCATTTGATGCAGAATAACTAGTTTTGGAGTTGAACGGAACTCGTCTGCAGGTTGGGAGTCAAAGGGAAGAGAAAGGAAAGAGAAAAATGCACCTTTGACCGTCCACATCTGCAGAACGCTGATTCCCAAGAGGGGAGAATTGTTGGAGTAGACACAGGCCAGGTGGCATGCCTGGGTCCTCCAGAGCATTTCCGGGGGTGGGGTGTGACCTTCGCCCCTCTCCACACATGCTGCCCTCCCAGATGCTCCTGAGTGTTGCTCCTGGAGGACAGGGCCTCTGCAGCGACTGCAGAAGGAGGCCCAGGAGAAAGGCAGGCTGCACGGAAGGACATCTAGTTTATTGCATTTACTTCAAACATTTTCATGTCCCTTTCCCCCCAACTTAGAGTCCCCAGGGGAAAAAAATCAAAACCACTGAAAGATTATTTTAAAAAATACATATTATTAAAACAATTAAAAACAACAATGAAGCAGAACACACAAACAATCATCAGACAGTCTTTCCAGCCAGAAAACTCCCCGTGGACCTGAGTCTAAGACCTACGGAGCGGTTC
>NW_015175979.1:1131279-1158478 GCF_001447785.1 Gekko japonicus
TGAACGCCGCCAAGCCAAAGTGCAAGATCTTCCGATCTGTCCTCCTCTCCCTCGAGGACTGGGGCCGAGGCGATCACCGAGCCTGCAGCAGTGTAAGGTTTCTGCAGCTCTGACAACCTGGAGCTATTGTAATGGTTATATAAGCATCCCTAGGGTTGCCAACTCCAGGTTTAGGGAGATTTAGGGCAGGGTTGGGGGGGGGCTTCAGCGCAGTATACCAGAGAGTCCACCCTCCAAAACAGCTGTTTTCTCCGGGGGATTTGTTCTCTGATGTCTGGAGAACCCTTGTGATCCCAGGAGATCTCCAGGCACCACTTGGAGGTTGGCAACCCTGATCCCTGCCAGTGGGCACATCTGAGTGTTTGGGTTGGTTCTATATTGGTTCTAGCTGTCGTTCTGTGGAAGCAGAAGGCGTAAATGTAGGGATCGTTTCTAAGGTCTGTGTTGGGTATTACAAGTTGAAAATACTCAGTATATCTGGGGTTAAATGTTTGTTTATGTTACTCACAGGAAGTCACATGTTTCTCATCTAACCAATGTTCTTAAGCTATAGGAAGCCCGGGAAATTTCTCCCTGATCTAGGAGTTTGATTGGGACAAAAGTGTCAAAGTGTATTAGGATTTTATGGCTCCTCTTCCCATCTTTGTTTGCTGTTCTGAAGAAGAAGAAGAAGAGAAGCCATAACGCTTCTTCTAGTTTTGTCCTTGTAGTGTAAGGATGTAGCCGATTTAGCTCTGTTGTTATTTTCACCCCATGCTAGAATTTAGTAAAAACTTTATATTTTAATCACACATGGACTCTCAGTCTGAATTATTTTACTCAGGCTCTGCGGGGCTATAATATCTCTGCTACATGCCATTTTTTCAATATCTCACTATCACCTAACAGTCTGTGCTGGAGATCAGTTGGAAACCTTTTACTAACGGTTATAGAATCATAGAATCATAGTGTTGGAAGGGGCCACACAGACCATCTTGTCCAGCCCCCTGCCCAATGGAGGACCGGCCTAGAACATCCCTGACAAATATTCCTCCAGCCTCTTCTTGAAGGTTGCCAGTGAAGGGGAGCTCACCACCTCCCTGGGCAGCTAATTCCACCTCTGGACCAGTGCTCCCTCTAAGCTGAGTTAGTGTAAGCTAGCTCACAGTTTTTTAGCCTCTGGCTCACACATTTTGCCTTAGCTCAGGAAGGAGGGCTCCAGAGCAAACTTACTTATACGGTAGCCAAGTCACTCACTCACAACTTTATTGCCAGCAGCTCACAAAGTAGGATTTTTGCTCACAACACTCCATAGCTTAGAGGGAGTATTGCTCTGGATCACTCTGACTGTGAAAAAGTTTTTCCTTCTATCCAGCCGATACCTTTCTGCGTGTAATTTAAACCCGTCGCTTCGGGTCCCATCCTCTGCTGCCAACTGGAACGGCTCCTTGCCCTTCTCCAAATGGCAGCCTTTCAAATATTTAAAGAGAGCCATCATGTCCCCCCTCATTCTCCTCTTCGCCAAACTAAACCTTCCCGGGGCACTCAGTCTTTCCTCGTAGGGCTCAGTCTCCAGACTGTTGTTCTGTAACAGGTGTGTTCTGGCCTGCAGGAGGAGCTGGACTGCTCAGTGGGCCCCTGGACCATTTTGCACATAAAATATCTCCCCTCTCTTCCACCTTGGAATCTCCATTAGCCACGAAAGGACCAGATGCTGCCAGGGTGCTGATGACGGAGAACACAGTCCTGAGATGATCAAACAAACGAAGCACAGACTGATAGCACAAAGCGCTCGAGCGTATCAAAGTATATTATAACATACAACAATATTAAAGCAGATACTAATACACAAAGAATGGTAAGTTTCAGGTGAAGGTGAACTTCTATCAAATTGCAAGTGAATCCGACGAAAACCTCCGGAATGTCTCTTCGTTTTGCCTCTTCATCAGAAAAATTCCTATGCTTGTCTAGTTTCATTCATACCACAGTTTGACATATCATATACAAATCTTCTCCTGGTTTTTTTTACCATAAATACATTCTTAAAATAAACGTTTCACCGGGCGTGACGTAGTTCATGAAGGATGTTGACAAGCTCGAGTGTGTCCAGAAGAGGGCAACCGGGATGGTGAGAGGGTTGGAATCCAAGTCTTATGAGGAAAGGCTGAAAGAGTTGGGTATGTTTAGCCTGGGAAAGAGAAGGCTTCGAGGGGACATGATTGCAGTCTTCAAGTATCTGAAGGGCTGTCATGTAGAAGATGGAGCAGATCTATTCTCTCTTGCTCTGGATTGCAAGACTAGATATAATGGGTGGAAATTACAAGGGAGTCGTTACGGGCTAAATATCAGGAGAAACTTCCTAACTGTAAGAGTGGTTGAGCAGTGGAACAGTCTGCCTCGGGAGGTGGTGGATGCTCCTTCGCTGGACGTTTTCAAGCCGAGACTGGACGACCCTCTTTCGGGTATGTTGTAGGTATGTAGAGCTCTCTTTCAGCTATGCTCCTGCAGAGTGCAGGGGGTTGGACTAGATGCCCTGCAAGGTCCCTTCCAACTCTAACATTCTATTGGAAGTTTGAGGCCTGCCCTCTGTTTGTATGACCTTTGCCCTTCCTGTTGACTTAAATCTGGGGGGGAGCAGATGACTGGCAGTAAATGGCTCCTTGAGAGAGGGGGTGGTCAACCCAGCCTTGAAACAGGCCTTGGAATGTCCACTTCTAAGCCTGGACACACACACACCCCAGATCTCAACAAGTACTGATCAGTTTCAAATGTTCCTTTTCCTGCTAGTTTAAATCCATAATCCTTGAATAATCCTGTGTTTTATGGAAACAAATGAGTTCATCTAGGCAGCTGAAGATGTCTTCATTTTTCAGAATGCTCATAAGGCCATCAACAACTCTTTAAAAGACACTTGAGGCGTTCACAATCCTGAAAGGAATTCTGCAGTACCAGCACTAAACAAGTCCGCAGCGTGTAACAAAAGCCGTTTTCCCTGGTCTTCCGGAGCCACTTGCATCTGGTGGCATCCGAGGTCTCTGGCTAGCCCCTGCCCGTCTGCATCCCACCTACCCCCACTCTTTATATCAGTTGCAGGGTCCTCTCCTGGTGCAGCTCATCGGCTGCAGGTGACCATCGCTTCTTGCTTGGCAGCCACACTCCACATCCTTAGGTTCCTGGCCCCGTCCTCTCCTACATTATGATCTCTAGCCATATTCCCCTTAATCATTCAGCCGCCAGTCAGTTTCGAAGCTCCCAAATTACTTGTGCTTGTTTTGGAAGGGGTGTTGATGTACTAGGTCCCCTCCAGAGTTTCTTTCTTTCTTTTAATTTCCAAATTTTGTACAAAGCAAAGTACGTGTGCAGCTAATCAAGATCTTTTTGTACCAATGCACAGGAGTGCCTGGGAAATTTTGCAAAGCGCCACGCAACCCTATATGTGAACAGAGAGGGGCTGTGGCTCAGTGACAGAACACCTGCTTTGCATGCAGACGGCCCTGGGTTCGATCCCTGACTCCTCCAGTTTGAAAGGGATCAGGTAACAGGTAACGTGAAAGATCTGCACATGAGACCCTGGAGAGCCACTGCTAGTCAAAGGAGACAAGACTGACCTAGACAGTCTAATGAACAGATTTGGGTATTCATCACATTAAAACAGGGGTTTCCCCCCCCCCCTTGCAGTGTTTTCTTGGTGCGCATCAGCCCTCCAGTAACATATATAAGGGAAAGGCGCAAGTGAACCGAAGGAAAGCTGCTGCCTACTTCACATACTCCAATACCATTATTAATTTTAGAAATTTTACCAATGAAGGAAGACTGAAACAGCTCACAGCAAAATTCCAGAGCAATAAAGTAAAAGAGGGGAAATCCTCTCCTCCCTACGTCCAGTTGGTTCATGCTGTCATTGTTTGACGTTTCCTTGGTGGGGAGTTTGGATTTTTCGAAACCTGTACTCTGCTCTGGGAGTGATGCGTGCTGAACTTATTCTGCTATTTTAATATGCTGGGTTACCACATGGCTTCAGGGAGGGATTTGCCACATGACAAGCCTTCTCCCACATGAAAACCACGGCTTATTTCTCTTCCCCATCTCAGCTTCCAACACATGCCTTATGTACAGATTTCTTTCCATCGGCGGATCATGCTCCGACTTCCAAACAATGTTCACCCAGTAGATGCTTCTGGGTCTCTGTTGGGCCAAAACAACTACTAAACCACAAACACCTTAAATTGTTTTCCTCTCTCTCTGGGGCATGAGATACAAGGCCTGTCCTTCCGTTGTTCCGGCTCTCCTCCTTCCTGCTCAGTGGTCGGTCCTGAGGAAGCCAGCACTCACTCACAGCACACAGCAAGGCATTAGAGGCAGCTCCAGATAGAAAGCCTTTCCTGGAGGGGGGTGGGTGAAGAAGGTGATTTCATGCCTTTAGGACCTGTCTGATCCATTTTCTCTTCAGCAACATATGGTGATTTTAGAGTCTGTGAAATGGAAGGGTCACACACACACACACACCGCAAGTAAGAAGGCCAGATTAGTGCTAAGCACATTGCTTTCCCCATGAACTTTACAGGTCCTCAGCCAGCCAGAAATGCAGGGGAAAGTCCTCTAGTCTCCCTCTTGCTCATGCCTGTGCCCACACAATCTCTGCAAATTGCCATCTTTCCAGCAAGCATGCGTGAACTCGTGCCTTGGCATTGCCAGACCCAGCCTGGCAACCAGCGGGAGACTGGAGGGAGCAGGGACATTGGGGGGGGGGTGGCCATCAGTGACAGCATGACATCACTTATGAGAAAATCCAGAGTGATGTCATGCCTCTCTAGGAATCACTGAAAACTCAATGGTAAAACCAGAGGGGTTTTGGTCATTCCTAGAGAGTGCTAATGACACTTCCAGAGAAAACACAGAAGTGGCATCAGCCCACTCTAGGAATGAGATGTGATATCAAGCCATCTTCTGGAAAGACCCAGAAGTGATGTCATGCCATTGGCCCATCTGCATTTTTAAAATTTTATTTTTCTCCTGCCACCATCCAGAGCAGCAGCAGGAAACAGGAGCTGGAGGCAAGGGACCCCCTGCCCCAGTGGGGAGACTGGCAACCCTTGCCTTATGCCCACTCAAACCACTGGCCCACTAGCTAAGCATTGTCGACTCTGACCAGTACCAGTTCTTTGAGATCTCATGTTGAGGGCTTTCAAAAGAACATAGGTAAAGGTAAAGGTTCCCTTGCTCGAAAGCCAGTCGAGTCCGACTCTAGGGTTGCGGTGCTCATCTCCGTTTCAAAGCCGAAGAGCCAGCGCTGTCCGAAGACGTTTCCGTGGTCATGTGGCCGGCATGCCTAAACACCAAGGTGCACGGAACGCTGTTACCTTCCCACCGAAGTGGTACCTATTTATCTACTTGCAATTTCTTGCTTTCGAACTGCTAGGTTGGCAGGAGCTGGAACTAGAGGTGGGAGCTCACTCCATCATGCGGCAACCCGGGTCTCGAACTGCTGAACTACTGACCTTCCACAGCCTGCAGTTCAGCGTCTTAACCACTTGAGCCACCGCAGCTCCCAAAAGAACATACCAGGTCACCATTATCTACATGTTTATTCACTTTATCAAAGAGCTCCCAAAGACTGGTGAGGAAGGACTTCCCTTCCAGAAGCCTTTCATAACACCTACTACCCGATCGTTTAACTGGAGAGGCCAGAAACTGAAGTAGGGACCCTCTGCATGCAGAGCCGACGCTCTGCCACTGAGCTGGGGTCCCTCTCCACGACCCCTAATTCAATTGAGCTTAAATTGCAAGCTCCTTGGAACTTTGCTTATCTGAAGTACCAGGTATGCTGTGTAAACAGCTCCCATAGCCACTCTCACAAGGAGGCTAACTGAAGATCGCTTGAAAATGGTGCCCCGCCAACATCCGCAGGAGCACCTCTCCATGGCAACAGCTTCACTCTTCTGAGCAAGGGCTTTGGAAGGTGCCGCCCAAGTAAGCCTGCCCATACTGGATGGAAGAACCTACCTAACAACGTCAGGGTGACTCCCACAACAGTATCACTTCACAGAATGGGTAACGCAGGACTCTTCAGAGAGCATTTCTAGGAAAGCAATACTGTTGCGGTATTTGACATTTGTTGAAGGTTTGTAAATGCTCTGACTGGCCAGGGATCCTGGAGGTTTTTCTCGTTGTTGTTTTTGCCTTCCTCTGGGCATAGAGCCGGGGTCACTGGGGGAGGGGGAGAGCTAATTGTGAACTCCCTTCCTTGTGTAGATGACCCTTGAGGTCCCTTCTAGCTCTATGTTTCTAAATAAATGACTGTGTAGTTTTTGCCTTCAGCCCTTGCATTTCCTATGCCTGTTCTGCCTACTCATGCAAGGAATCGTACATAGGGTCCCAACAAGCACCCACATGCATGCCTTCTCCATTGCAGCCCCCACCTTATGGAACGGCTTGCCTGCCTGCTTGTGGGGGTCAGGAAGGCTCTGCCTCTCCTGGCTTCCCACAAGCTATGCAAAACTGAATGATTCAAGAGGGCTTTTCTACGCGGGCAATAGGGTAGCACAGTTCATTGGCAGGGATGGGCATGAACCAGCTCATGAACTAAAGTTCATGACGAATTTTGGTGGGTTCATGGTTTGTGATGTTCGTGAAAGGGCAACCAGCATGAACATTCCACAACCTTCCATGCTGTTCATGGCAGCTTGTGAATGGATACATTTCCAGACAAACTGTCTCCTTTCAATTAAAATGTTTACAAAACTTCAAAGCAGCCTTGGAAACACCAACAGGAGCCCTGCAAAGCATAACAAGCACTGCTGGCAGCCAGCAACAGAGTTCTCATTCTGCTCTGTGGGATCAGGATGCTAAATATTCAGCTCAGCTCCACAGCCTCTCCTCTGTTAGCTGTTGGCAGTTAGGCAGAGAGCACATTCATCACTTATCCCTGACTGTGAACTCCTCTCCCCTACTGGGGTTTGGGTGTTAGGTGGACTCAGGGCTCTGAGCCACCCTGTCTCTCTCTGATCACACCGAGCAGAAGGTCTTAGCTATTGGGTGCCTTGGCCGAGGATCCACATTTTGTACCTCCTAATTGTGAACTCCTCTCCCCTGCTGGGGTTTGGGTGTTAGATGGACTCAGGGCTCTGAGCCACCCTGTCTCTCTCTGATCACACCGAGCAGAAGGTCTTAGCTATTGGGTGCCTTGGCCGAGGATCCACATTTTGTACCTCCTAATTGTGAACTCCTCTCCCCTGCTGGGGTTTGGGTGTGAGGTGGACTCAGGGCTCTGAGCCACCCTGTCTCTCTCTGATCACACCGAGCAGAAGGTCTTAGCTATTGGGTGCCTTGGCCGAGGATCCACATTTTGTACCTCCTAATTGTGAACTCCTCTCCCCTGCTGGGGTTTGGGTGTTAGATGGACTCAGGGCTCTGAGCCACCCTGTCTCTCTCTGATCACACCGAGCAGAAGGTCTTAGCTATTGGGTGCCTTGGCCGAGGATCCACATCTCATACCTCTCCCCTGCTGGGGTTTGGGTGTTAGGTTGACTCCGGGCTCTGAGCCACCCCATCTCTCCTCTCATGCCAAGGGGTGGGGCTTAGCTACAAGGTGCCTTGGCTGAGGACCCACATTTTATACCCTCCTGATTGTGAACTCCTCTCCCCCGCTGGGGTTTGGGTGTTAGGCTCATGGCCATGCAAGAGAAGTGGGGCCAGATGGCAGCCTTGGGTGACAAGTACTCCAGGGAATCAGCATTGGCAGGCTCAGAGGACTCGGTGAGGTAATCACTCACCATGATCTCTGCCAAATCCTCCACCATTGCATGCCTGGCATCCCTACCGCTGCTGACCTCCCAGTTCTCTACTAACAACTGGTAGTGGGGCTACTCCCTGGTTGGGCTCTTAGTGGCAGAGGTGCTGGTCTGCAGCCTTCCTCCTCTTCCCCCACAATATTTCACTTGCTGCTCCCTCTGGCCACATCTGCTGGCCTGAAGCCTCCGGACTTTTTTGCCGAGTTCATGCTTCCATTCCATGAGCTCTACATTCCAGAGAGCAATGCTGCCCTTTACCCACTACCATCACTATTACTATTACCATCACCTTAAATAACAATAAAAGCCTGGTGCCTGGTTTATCACTGACAGCCTGCGCTCACTGACCGTATTTGAGAAAGGCCATCGAGCTGAATACCAAGTTAATCAACAGAATGTATATTTTATTTATTTATTTATTTATTTATTTATTTAACCTTCAGTTTATATACCGCTCGAACCCCGAAGGGTCTCTGAGCGGTTTACATACGATTTTCAATTTCCTACCTAGGGCCACATTAACTGGGTGAAGTGTTTGCCTACCAGCACCCAGGCAGCTCTTGTTGGCTCTTTCCAGTGGGCTTCAGGTGTTCTTCTTGGCAGTCAACCACCTGGCGCCTTGGGGCGGATCTTGCTTTCTCTTTGGGACGGGTCTTGCTTCTTGATATAATATAACTGCTAGTACTTTAATATCCCCACTGGCCCCACTGATGGACCTCCTGAGGGCCCCTGGTATTTCTGGCCACTGTGTGACACAGAGTGTTGGACTAGATGGGCCATTGGCCTGATCCAACATTGACTTCTCTTATGTTCTTAATATCAATGTAATATTGTTTTAATGAACTGTTTTAAATGTCTATGATATTTATTGTTACTATGTTTTTATTGTGTGAGCTGCCCTGAGCCTGCCTTGGTGGGGAGGGTGGGGTACAAATTTGAAGGAATAAATAAATAAATAAATAATACCCATGGGCTGCAGATACAGGCCAGCTTGTACTCCCATTCTGTGCAGAGAGGATGCAACCTGGTGATGAGGCCCAGCGGCAACCTCTCTGCCACGGCCCGGACCTGTGGAGTACAGCCATCCCCCTGGGGCCTGGCTGCAGGATGGAGGCCAGAGTCTGGCCCAGCCCTCGAATCCGGGGGGCAACGTGCCCCGGGCTGGCCATCTAGGTGCAGAGCACATTGGTGGTGTCCCGGTAGGGCTTGAGGACATGCACCATTCGGGAGAGGGTCAGCCAGTCAGTCGCTGGAGCTGATGCTGAGTTCCTCTTCCCCATGCAGGATGGTCATGGAGAAGATGACATCCTGTGCCACACTTTTCTGCTCCACCAAATGCGCAATCGTGGTGTAGGTGGAATCATAGAATCATAGAATGTTAGAGTTGGAAGGGACCTTGCAGGTCATCTAGTCCAACCCCCTGCACTCTGCAGGAGCACAGCCGAAAGACAGCCCTACATACCTACAACATACCCGAAAGATGGTCGTCCAGCCTTCGCTTGAAAGCGTCCAGCGAAGGAGCATCCACCACCTCCCGAGGCAGACTGTTCCACTGCTCAACCACTCTTGCAGTTAGGAAGTTTCTCCTGATATTTAGCCAGTAATGACTCCCTTGTAATTTCCACCCATTAGATCTAATCTTGCAAACTGTAGCAAGGGAGAACAGATCTGCTCCATCTTCTACATGACAGCCCTTCAAATACTCGAAGACTGCAATCATGTCCCCTCTAAGCCTTCTCTTTCCCAGGCTAAACAGATCCAACTCTTTCAGCCTTTCCTCATAAGACTTGGATTCATACCCTCTCACCATCCTGGTTGCCCTCTTCTGGACACGCTTGAGCTTGTCAACATCCTTCCTAAAATGTGGTGCCCAAAACTGGACATAGGACTCCAGGTGAGGCCTGACCAGGGCAGAATAGAGCGGAACGACCACCTCCCGTGATCTGGACACAATGCTTCTGTTAATGTATCCTAAGATTGCATTAGATTTCTTCACAGCCACATCGCACTGCAGGCTCATGTTTAGCTTGTGATCAACCAGAACACCCAGATCCCTTTCACATGTGCTGCTGTCAAGCCAAATTCCTCATATTCTATATCTGTGCCTTTGATTTTTTGTACCTAAGTGTAGGACTTTGCACTTATCTCTATTGAAATTAATTTTATTTTTCTCAGCCCACTGTTCCAGCCTATTTAGATCATTTTGAATCCTGACTCTGTCTTCTTCAGAATTAGCAGATTGCAAGACCCAGCTTCATGTCATCTGCAGATTTGATAAGCATCCCCTCTATGTCTTCCTCCAGGTCATTTATAAAAACACTGAACAACACTGGGCCTAGGATTGAGCCCTGTGGCACTCCACTCGAGACTTCCCTCCACGTAGACACAGAGCCATTTACAAGCACTCGGGTATGATTTTTCAACCATCCAGCCCATCATCCAGCCCACTATCCTTCTTCCTTCCCCCGCCTCTCATGCAACAGATGGGCAGACTTGATGCTGTGCAAGAAGTAGGTGGCCAGGTGCCAGCACGTCTTTAGCAAGGACCACATCTCGAGGGGGGGCAGCGTCCCAGTTGCCCTTGACAGTGCTCCCCAGCCCCAGAGCATCCTTCACCACCAGCTGAAGCCTGTGTGCCAGGCAGATGATGCCCTTCAGACACACACGCTTCACCTCTGCCAGCATGTTGGCACTGGTGCCCATGACCATGTAGCCGCGGATGATGTTGCCACCGTCCACCCACTCCCTCTGGCTACTCTGTATCACACAGCACCGATGTTTTGTGCCACATGATCTGCATCCATCCCCTGCACATAGATCAGAGCCACTCTGGAGCCCAGTGGCAGAAGTGTACCTTCCTGAGGCCTGGACCATGCCTTGACAATCCTGCTGGCTGCTCCAGAGGTCTGCCATGAAGTGCCCGGTTCTGCCTTGCGCTCTGGAGAGGTGACCTTGACCATCACCACTGTGGTCGGCAAAAGGCTACCTCCTCCACAGCAACCATCTCGCCAACAAGGCAAGTGACTGCTTCCTGGGCCCTCCACGTAGCCCTTTTGACTTCTTGGAGGGTGGCCCGCCTTTATGTCTTCCCCCAGCCCCCCAGCCCCCCCAGTGCAGGGAACCTGTCTTGGTGGGGCTTCCTGCTCCCTCTGCGGGTGTCTCTGGGCAGTGCTAGCCACTCTTTTGCCTCTGTGGAGAGTCCCAGGAACAGATCAGGGGGAGGAAGCGTTGGGATTTGCAAGTTCTCCCTCTGCAGTCATGAAGGAATCAACTGTTTGCTTATGCCTGCGGGTGTCCTAGCTAGTTGAGTCAGAGACCCAGTGGGGAAGCCGCCACGTATTTGCCGCCAGAGCCAGGTGACAAAATGCGCAATTAGTTAGCACTGGAATTCTCCAGTTGGATAGTCAGTATTTTGAGTGGACTAGAGAGTATGCATGTGGGTCTCAGTCTTGTTGCTCTTTGTCCTTCTCCTCTAGTTCTTTCCTCACACAAATTTGAGAAATGCGCGAGTAAAGATGTAGGTGAGTGCAGCGAGACCGGATGATTTCCCTCTGTTGTTTCCTTAATCTCCCAGTAACTCCATCCCTCATTAGTAAGTAACCTTTCTCTTAAAAAAAAACTCGTACAGGCACTCTGCTGCATTATTAACTCTGCAGTTTACATAGAAATCCCGAACAGGTGATGCCCTGCTAGGGGCGGGCTCCTGTGGGCTGGCAGGATGGGTTTGGGGTCTGGAGATGGGGGGGGCTGTGGGATGTGGGGGGGGTGGGGGGCTTGTTCCCCCCACAATGAGCACCCTTTGCACCCACTTTCACCCTCATGGCACGCAGAGGTGTTCAAACTCAGGAGGGGTGGGAGGGTATAAATGTGGGAGAACTTTTTGGGGGGTCCATAAGTGGAACCCCAGAAATGTAATCCACCCCCAATTTGGAGAGATTGTAGAGGAGTGGGAGGGAGGGTGAGGTTCCCTGTGCGTTAGGTGTGTTTAGCTTGCAAGGGGTCCATTCTATACAGGTACAGGTACAGGTAAAGTTTATTGTCTATGGCCAAAGGCCGTTACAGTCTGAACACATAAAACAAAACAATCTGACACACACACGTATTTATAATTAAAAATATCAGCATTAAAATGATCTAACCAAAGGTCACTGATCAAATAAAAACACGAATCTCTCTGGATACAACTGTAGCCTTTATTTTCTTAGCTGCTAAAGCAAAAAGTGAAAATCTGGAAGAGACAAATGGATCAGAGAAGGAAAAACAGCCTCTCTGAACCTAAAGGAAAGCTTATGCCCATTAAAAGCTCTGTAAGGAACTTGGTTCTAGGTTCTGCATAGAGAGGACAGGATAGTATGTAGTGTGGCAGACCATCTGGCGCTCAGACTCTGCAAATGCAGTAGCGAAGGGCTGCTGGCATTTTGGAGCAACGTTCCGCTAACAGAGCCATTGGCCTGGTTTGAAACCGAATTGAGGTGAAGGCTATTCAGAGGTTGTGGGAAGAGACATTAACCAAGTAGGAGGCTCTAACAGGGTCCCTTTTGAACAATTTGAACTATTGGGAGAATTTGGAACAAGAGATTGACTGCTTATCTGTTGCAGCATTACAGTGAAGCACCCAGTCCCTCCATCAGTGGCATAGTCTTCACAGCACTAGGTGAGACACCTCTGCTGGCACATTTACATTTTTATCCACTCGGGGAGCCGGAACAATTGATTACATAGCAATTTCATCCTCGCTTCTGCACCATACTCTTGTGTTTTGAGGTCGGTAACAGAACAGAGAGTGACCACTGCCCATTGAGGCTTCTGCATAGTTTTAGGTATAACATCTTCCTCAGTCCTGCCCCAGTTCCTCTAGAAGGGTGCCAGCCTGGCACAAGGAGACTTAAGTGGACTCCACGGCTTCATGCCAACCTAGCCCAGTCATTGGTGAAAGATGAACTGTGATCTAGGCATCAAGTGCTAATGCAGGATGGCTCTGATGTTATTAAACGCTTTGAAGGCATCGTGCAGCTTCTTAAACTGTTGGGTATTTGCATGTTGAAAACACTCAATGTGTATGCATGGGGTTAAATGTCTGTTCTGTTGTTACAGGAAATCACCTGTCTTTGTGTTAGCCAATGTTAGCTCAAGTCTGTTAGCCCGCGAAAGCATCCCTGTTCTAAGAGTTTGATTGTAAACCCCTGCTTTCTAATAACAGACCCTTCAGAATCACAACTCACTCTAGCAAGGGGGGGTTCGATCAGGATTGCAGAACTGCTAGGAAGGAGTCAGTATATTACATGCGACAGATCCACCATTCGATAGGCTTTTGAACCTGTGCCTTACATTTCTCCCAAAAGCACTTTCCTGGCTTGACCTTAGTCCTGTTGGGTTTGGGTTTGCACTGCCGCAGTGGCACTGGTTCTGCTGGGCACGTTGCACTGGTTCTGCTAGGCTCTCAAAAATGCCCCCCCCCCACTTTCAGTTTCTACTGCAGAGATTCTCAGAGCCCCTGATTCTGTTCTGCTGGGCTTCCATTGCTTTTTTGCTGTTTTATTTTTCTTCCATTGGAAACAGTGGAGGAGGGGGGCATTTTGTGGAGGCTGTAGCTCAGACCTCGTAAATCTAATCCTCACCAAACTTGGAGGGCAGGTAGAGGAGAGTCAGCCCCTGTGAGTTTGGTATCTCTAGCACATGGGGGGAGTATTCTACTGCATCATGAACCAGGCACACAAAGAAGAAGAGGAGGAGGAGGAGGAGGAGGAGGAGGAGGAGGAGATTGGATTTATACCCCCACCTTCACTACCCAAAGCAGTCTCAGAGTGGCTTACAGACTCCTCTCCCTTCCCCTCCCCACAACAGACACCCTGTGAGGTAGGTGGGGCTGAAGGAGGAGGAGGAGGAGGAGGAGGAGGAGATTGGATTTATACCCCACCCTTCACTACCCAAAGCTGTCTCAGAGTGGCTTACAGACTCCTCTCCCTTCCCCTCCCCACAACAGACACCCTGTGAGGTAGGTGGGGCTGAGAGAGCTCTTTTGAGGACTGCTCTTGAGAGAACAGCTGTGCCAGAACTATGGCTTGCCCAAGGTCACATCAGCAGCTGCAAGTGGAGGAGTGGGGAATCAAACCCGGTTCTCCCAGTAGAGTCCATGCACTTAACCACTACACCAGACTGGCACTACACCAAACTGGCAAACGAACCATTTTTCTGGTTCATGCCCATCCCTGTTTGTTGGCAGGAGAAACCAGTCCTTCCTTTGTCACCGTCTCATGGGAAGGTTGATCAGGCTGCAGCTGGATCTCCCTGAACCAATGGAGGCACTGCCGGCACCCGACCTGACCTGATGCATTGGCAATATTTTCGTCAATATGATGGTGTTTTAGGGCACCTAGATGGCAGCTTCCTTTTCTTGCTTCCTTTTGCTGAACTGTGGCACTATAATTAAAGTTTGATGCAAACCTTCAGAAGAGATGGACTGGGAGGAGGGGAACGACCCTTCTTTTGAAACTGGCGTACAAAGAGATGTCGCCAAAGGAGAAAGGGAAGGCGTGTGGAGCGGAGGGATCTCCAAGGAGTGGTGGAGCAGCTGAGATATGTTTTCTGGAATGCTTCCCATTCCAGTGCAAATGGCTGAATATCATTTTTTTAAAAGCGACACCTACAGAGAGGACCTTGATACAATCAATGGATGAAAGGCTCCCTGCCTGGAGAAAGCAGGGATCTGATGGACCCCGAACCAACACGCTCCGGCTCCAGTTTTGCTGTGTCATTCATGCAAAATTCAGAGGAAGCGAGATCAATAGGACACGGCGTGTCTTCTGATGTGTGGTCCACCTGGTCACACAGGCACACACAATCAAATGCTTTCCTTTCCTGTCCTTTGACCCTGTACAAAATCTGCCCACCAGCCAAGCCCAGCGTTCCCTTTCTGTCACAGCCATCGCACTGTTTTTTTCACCACACCGTGACTTATTTTCTTCTATTTGGCAAGTGAAATGTTTGTGAGCATCCTGTGATATCAGAGCAGTTCAGCTGGTAGCTTGTAGCTTAAGGGGCTCACAAACAGCAGGCGGGCATTTTCAGCTTGTTTTCCATGACTGCAGCCGTTTCCACACATAGGTGAGCTTCTGTCCCCCCCCAAATCCAAGGAGTTTTCCCTTTGGAATTTCTCCCTCCTCTGCAGGATTCCTTGATGGGACAGAAAGAGAAACCTGTCGGGGTTAACTCCCAACTTGCCACTGCAGGAAGACGGACTCATGATGTTTGTTCCAACAAGGCCATTTCAAAGGGAAAGAACAAGACGACTTGGCAATTACACTGCAGCTTTCATCTGAGCATTTCAAAGCACTTTAAGCAGGCCCTTGCTAATTAAAGAGATGCCAGCAAATCTCGGGGGGCCTGTGGGGAGAAGCCGCTTCCTGCAGCCATCCCCTGGTTGCCAGGACGGCGAGTGCAGCTGTGCAATGAGAGCTTCCTGGCTCATGATAGAGCCTTGGGACACAAAAAGGACAATCCTAATGGTTTGGCTCCCCCTGTGGTCAGGTGGGAGACCCACGAAATAAACAGAGGGGAGAGAGCGCAAGGTCCCAGCTACAGGCCCTCTACCAAGTCACCATAGAATCACAGAATCACAGAATGTGAGAGTTGGAAGGGACCTTGCAGGTCATCTAGTCCAACCCCCTGCACTCTGCAGGAGCACAGCCGAAAGAGAGCCCTACAACATACCTAACAGATGGGCATCCAGCCTCCGCTTGAAAACATCCAGTGAAGGAGCACCCACCACCTCCCGAGGCAGACTGTTCCACTGCTCAACCACTGTTACAGTAAGGAATTTCTCCTGATATTCAGCCAGTAACGACTCCCTTGTGATTTCCACCCATTCGATCTAGTCTTGCAATCTGGAGCAAGAGAGAATAGATCTGCTCCATCTTCTACATGACAGCCCTTCAAATACTTGAAGGCTGCAATCATGTCCCCTCTAAGCCTTCTCTTTCCCAGGCTAAACAGACCCGATTCTTTCAGCCTTTCCTCGTAAGACTTGGATTCCAACCCTCTCACCATCCTGGTTACTTTCTTCTGGACACGCTCGAGCTTGTCAACATCCTTCCTAAAACATGGTGCCCAAAACTGGACCCAATACTCCAGGTGAGGCCTGACCATCGCAGAATAGAGTGGAATGACCACCTCCCTTGATCTGGACACGATGCCTCTGTGAATGCATCCTAAGGTTGCATTCGCTTTCTTCACAGCCACATTGCACTGCAGGCTCATGTTTAGCTTGTGATCCACCAGAACACCCAGATCCCTTTCACATGTGCTGCTGTCAAGCCAAGTCCCTTGTGAGGTCACAAGGCTTGCTGGAGAAGCCCTCGGTTGCTGCTTGGAAGGCACTGGTGCAGCACCCCTGCTGACTTGCGCTTTGCCTCCTGGTGGACAGCTCCTCTGGGGACTGAGCCATTGAGTTCTTAGCGACCTTTTGCTCCAGTAAGGATTATGCAGTGGGTGATGGGAAAGACCCTTTTCTGCCTGAGACCCCGGAGAGCTGCTGCCAATCTGAGCAGACAAGAGTGACCTTGATGGACCTTTGGTCTGGCTCAGGATGAGGCTGCTTCATGTGTTCATTAGCGTGCTCAGGAGCATCCTTTCCTGTTTCGGAGGAGGCCTCCTCCACTCCTGTGCCCAGCAAGCGCTCCCCACTACCCGTCCACCCACTCACTTCTCAAGGGGAAGCTTCTCTGCACAGGAAAGGAAGGAGTGGCCCAGAACAGCAAGAGGAGGCAAGCCTGGCCTGAGCTGGGAGGGCTCTCTGGACCAGGCTTGGACTTGGGTGGATCAGCTCACCAAAGTCCGACTGCTGCCCCCCCCCCCCCCCCCTCTCTCAAAGGCTCCTGGACTCCAAGTTCCCTCCCTCGCAACCTGGCCCCACAGCGACACGTAGGAGTGATCCTGCCCAGGCCCCCTTTGGCACAAGCAAAGGAGCGAGAGGTTGGCAGGGCCAGACTGCTCCAGGGAAGGGGCCAGCCGGGGTTGCCTGTGGGTGTTGCATTGATGAACACCCTTCCTAGATGCACCCACAAAATGTGTGGAGCTCTCACTCTCCGGTCTGCTGAGGGAGAGATGCCTTTTCCCTTCTGTTCCACACTGTGGAGTGTGGGGGGGCAGTTTGGTGTAGTGGTTAAGTGCGCGGGCTCTAATCTGGGAGAACCGGGTTTGATTCCCCACTCCTCCACTTGCACCTGGCTGGATGACCTTGGGCAAGCCATAGTTCTGTCAGAGCTGTCCTTGAAAAAGAGCAGTTTCTATCAGAGCTCTCTCAGCCCCGCCTACCTCACAGGGTGTCTGTTGTGGGGAGGGGAAGGGAAACAAGTTTGTAAGCTGCTCTGAGACTCCGAGTGAAGGGCCACGGGGTATAAATCCAATCTGTTCTTCTTCTTCTTATCTGGGAGAACCGGGTTTGATTCCCCACTCCTCCACTTGCACCTGGCTGGATGACCTTGGGCAAGCCGTAGTTCTGTCAGAGCTGTCCTTGAAAAGGAGCAGTGTCTGTCAAGAGCTCTCTCAACCCCACCTCCCTCACAGGGTGTCTGTTGTGGGGAGGGGGAGGGGAAGGAGTCTGTAAGCAGCTCTGAGACTCCTCTGGGTAGTGAAGGGCGGGGGGTATAAATCCCATCTCCTCTTCTTCTCTTTCTCTCATGGAAGTGGGGCCCCGGTTTCTGTCAGCGAGGCCTCTAGCTGCCATGGAGTGGGGGGGGGGCCTCTGGAATTTCAGGTTTCTTTTCTCTGTGCCTTTAGGGTTTCTTTATCTCTGTAACATGAGCACTTGACCTTGGTGTCTAGCACCAGCTTTCTCCTGGGAAACTGGACCCATTAGCTTTGGCGGGCTTCTACCTGTTCCGTGATTGGCTCCAGGCCATCAGGGGACTTCCTTGAATGATGTATATCCATTTGCTTTGCGCGCTTATTGTCAGTTCTGACACGAGATGTGTACAGACAACCTGCCTACTTCAACGTTTCAATAAACTTTACTTCTTTGCAAGAAAGTTCTTGGGAACTGATTGCTGCAGGAGTCTGACAGTTTTCTCCCCCTCCCGCCCTGAACTGTGTCTTATATCTTCATCTCTGGCTCTGGGGTGGGGGACAAACAGATGCAGGTTGCCAACCTCTAGGTGGGGCCTGGAAATCCCCCCAGAATTATGGTTGGTCTTCAGGCCAAAGAGAGCAGCTCCCCTGGAAAAAATGGCTGCTTTGGAGGCTGGCCTCTACAGCCTTATAGCCTGCTGAGGCCCCTCCACTCTGCAAGCCCCAACTTCTGCCGGCTGCACCCCCTCCCCCAAATCTCACAGAATTCCCCAGCCCAGTGCTGGCAGCCCTGGCTGTGGCTGAGATGGGCTCCAGCCGGAAGCTTTCAGAGACGGTGGCCGCCACGTGCCAAACCTGTCCGGCGTCCCCCCTTCTGTGTCTTCTCCTGCGGGTTTCCAAGTCTCACCAGCCAGATGCCTGGAGGACTGACAGTGTTTGGAAAGGAAAACAGAGCCACACGGAGACATGACGGAATGTAAATAGCCGTTAAATATGCGCAGCCGTCTGCCCCTGCAAAAAGGCAGGCTGGGCCCCCCCGGGAAAATGCAGAAGCAAAGTGCTGGAGGGCCAGGATGAAAAACCCCTCCTTTGCCTGCCTGGCGCTCAGCCGCCCACCACAGGGCAGCTGCTTGTTTCAATCACCATCCAAAGAGATCCTCTGAGTCCCCCCCCCAGGCCCCCCCAGGTTGAATGGCCTTCCTCGCCTGCCGAGACCCGGGGCAACAGGGAGCCCAGGACCACCCGGCTCAGTCGCCGGACAGCCCATGGGGCCACGGACTGCCGTGGTGGAGACGTCTCTCTCACACACAGAGAGATGCCAGTGGACTCTTTCTTCAGCTCAAGTGACGGGGGAAGGGAGGGCCATCTGCGGAAGCAGCATTTCTGGAGGCCCGATGGAGCATGGTGGTGAGCAATGAGGAGGCGCAGCCCTGGGGGATGCCAGCTCTCTGGGCTGGGAAATTCCTGGGGGGGTTTTGAAATCTGGGGGTGGCAGGGTTTGGGGAGAGGAGGGAGCTCATAAAGCCCGCCCTTCCCTCCAGGGAGACTGACCTTTGTCGCCAGGAGATCAGTTGATGTTCCAGGAGGTCTCCAGGCCCCACCTGGGGGCTGGCGACCCTAACGGCAAAGCAGCAAGATGCACATCCCTCCACTCTGAAAGGCACACCGCTTGGATCTCAGGGTGCAGCCACCCGGGGGGAGAGGAGGAGGAGAGGAGAGGAGGAGATTGGATCTATACCCCATGGCCCTTCACTACCCAAGGGAGTCTCAGAGCGGCTGACAAACTCCTTTCCCCTCCCATCCCCGCAACAGATACCCCCTGTGAGGCAGGGGGGGCTGAGAGAAACGGCTCTTTTTCAAGGACAGCTCTTGTCAGAACTACGGCTTGCCCAAGGTCATCCAGCCAGGTGCAAGTGGAGGAGGAGTAGGGAATCAAACCCGGATCTCCCAGATTAGAGTCCGCGCACTCAACCATGACACCAAACTGAGAGCGCAAGAGAGCGAGACGCACCAGGCCTGGCCTGCAAGGACAGCCCAAGGGAGCCTGGGGAGGTGACAAACTGAGGCCACAGCAGCCCTCTCCGGGCTCACGGTGCCATCCGCCCCAGGCAGGCGGCAGGGTTGCCAGGTAAGCCCTGGGGAATTCCTGGAGACTGGGAGGACTGCAGAAGTTGGGGAGGGGCAATGGGGCACAAGGCCACAGAGTGTGTGTCCCCCCCTCCCAACGCTGCCATTCCCTCCGGGGGGGGGGGACTGTTCTCTGCAGTCTGGAGATCAGTTGTGATTCCGGGAGATCTCCAGGCCCTGCCTGCGGGCTGGCAACCTTAGCCCTGTGCAGCCTCCACTTGAGGGTGCTTCCCAGAGCAGCCGAGCGTGGGCCCAGGAAGGTGGAGTCAGGGGGATGCCAGCCCCTCGGCAGGGGGCTCTCTGCCCTTTGGCGGGTTCCCGGCAGACTTCCAGCGCTCTGGCTCTTCCCACCGCTAATGCAGAGCCACAGGCGAGCCCCGCCCCTTCCCAAAGGGGGTCGCTGACACCCGCTCGGCTCCCGCCCACCCCATCTGGCCCTCTGCGGCGGTAGGAGCGTCGCCTCATTTGCTGAACAGGAGCAACCGCCTTGTAGGTCTCTCGCCGGGATGCGGACCGGCTGTTTAGAAGCTGCTCCACGAAGGAAACAATTTGCCGGCCCAGCTGCACTGCCTCCGCGAGCCATTACAGGGGTCAGTGGAGATGCGGAAGCCCAGGCCGAGCAGAAAACGGGAGGCGAGAAGGCCGGCTGCGCTCCCGGAAGGGCCTTTTCCTCCTCGATGGGAGCCCCGTCCATCAATCCCGTGTCATGTCTTTGGCTGCCATCCCGCATCTGGCAGAGGGCTGCCCAGGTGCCATTCGCTGCACAGTCAGCTCCTCAACGCCCCATCAGCGAGGCCAGGCAAGCCGCGGAATAATGAACAGTCATTTGACTTTATTTTGCCGCCATCATATCTAATGGGCATTTAACAGATGCCTGGGCACAGGCTGAGCCTCGGCCGGCTTCCACGGGGGACGGGGGGGTCACCCCCACGACATGCGCTCGTGCCGCCCGCCACGCGTGCAGCGGAGAGGCTAAGGCCGGGCTTTCATAATTACTTTCAGCATCCTCCCCGTCAGGGATTTCTTCCTCTTTCTCTTCCTTTCTTTTTTTCAGCCAGCCTGCAGCGAAGAGCACAAGGAATCAAAACTGCAAATGTGCCACAGCGGTTCCTACAGCCCCTGGGCTCAAGTTGCAATGGATCGCTACAGTTTTTGATTTGAGAAATACCCCCGGAAGGCAGGGTGGATGACAAGACTCTCTGGCTTACTGGTGTCTTAGAAGCTGCGACAGCTCAGCAGAGCCTCCATGCACCAAAGCAGTGTCCTTCTGAATGCCAGGTGGTAGAGACAAACCACGGTAGGAGGCTGCGGCCACCTCTATTCCACACTCACCTATGGGCTGCCCGAAGAGTGGCTGGACTAGACGCAGTCTTGGGTGGATCTGATCAGAACAGAAATCTGTTCTTCTGGCACCCAGGGGCGGTCCTGAGCCTTGGAGCAAGATTCAGACAGAGGCAGGCCACGGCAGGGCCACGGCGGGCCGCTTCCAGCCCCGGAAGAAAAGGCTGCCCTCTGGTGGTCTTCCCCTGACAGGACAGCTTCCGTGGCTTGCGGGACAACCCGCGCAGGAGGGGCAGCCCGCCAGCCTGCTCTTCGTATATCATCCTTTATCTTCTTCTTGCCGTTTGGAACTCTGCTCGATAGCTTCCACATTGATCCCAGTGGGGCCCTTACAAGACATCTCTCCCGATTCAAGAGAAGAGAAATGGATCCAGCTCCACCGTTAGTGCTTGTCTACAGACAAGTATTGATCCAAGACATTTGTCTGGCTCTGTCAGTTGCTCACCAGGTATCGAGGGGGGTTGCCAGAAGGGGGGGAGGGACAGAGCACTCTATCAAATTCTGCAGTGGACTGTGTTGCATTTGGGGTGCCCACCATGATGGTGGGAGTGCCAGCTTTTGTGGGGGACAAGAGTCTTCCTTCCCATGTCGGTCACCTCTGGATGGTGCGGTGCAGTGCCCATGGATGTGCGATCCAGTCCTCAGACCCAAGTGAGGCTCTTGAAGCACAGGAATATCCCTCCTGCACCAAGTGAGGAAACCCGCCTGCAGCTCCTCAACGGAAAGGCAAGGTAGGACTGGCAGATCTGCTCACATCGGAGTTAAGGGAGTTATCTGTTTTTGCGGGACAAGCTAAGAAAGGGTGATAAAGAGGATGCCCAGCGATACCGGGATGCATAATTGAACCCAAGGAGAGGACTTTATTGACTCTTCTGAAAAGGAACAGGGGTCTCAGGCAGAGGTCATTCACGTCACCTACTGCCCCCGGTCCTTTTCACCTGGAGATGCTGATGACTGAACTTGAACCCTCTACATGCCAAGCAGATGTTCTGCCACTGAGCCACAGAGCCCCTCTCTTTTTGAAGCATAATTCTAAAAGGGCACCGCGGTGCCTTAACACCCAGTTGGCTTAATGTGGCCTGGACACAGCAACCTCATCTTGGAAATTCCAGAAAGGGGGGCACCACGCAATGCCGGCCAAGGGGAGGCGACCATAACGCAGCTGTTGTACGGTCCTGGAATGGCTGCTCTGTGGGGATGGAGGCCCAATGGCCAAACACAGGGAGGTCCCATGCCAAGCACACCTGATTCCAAACGGGAGCCTCCTGGGCTCTTCAGGAATGCTGCCTGCTGGGTGGGGAGGGGATCCACCTCTTTGTTTTAGGGAAGAGACACAGTTGGGTTTCTGTTGACAAGGAGGAGGTTGATTTCTGCACAGATACAGGGAAATGCTATCCTGCCCAGAGACATTTGAAAGGCTGTGTCCATAGCCAAGCCCAGGGTGCGTATCTCTGGGATAGGTCCTCTGAAACTCACTGACCTTTTTTCTGTTCTTTTCAAAGACTTGTGGGTTTTACCCCCAAGACCCAAGAAGCTAACAGGATCCAAGAAGGACACCGGTGGGCACGATGGTCCTCGAGACAGAGGAGAACTTGAGGGACTGCTGCTTTGCTGCCATCAGCTTTCTTCAGAAGATGGTGATGGGAACCTACAATGCAGGCCCAAAGATGAGGATATTCTGCCTCAGCAGGCATCAATTTTCTGATGTTCGGTGAAGATTCTGTCCAGGCATACTTGGGAGCCAGTTTGGTGTAGTGGCTTAAGTGCGTGGTCTCTAATTTGGGAGAACCAGGTTTCATTCCCCACTCCTCCTCCACTCGTAGCTGCTGGATGGCCTTGGGCAAGCCATGGTTCTGACAAGAGCTGTCCTTGAAAAAAGAACAGTTTCTGTCAGAGCTCTCTCAGCCCCACCTACCTCACAGGGTGTTTGTTGTGGGGAGGGGAAGGGAAAGGAGTTTGTAAGCTGCTCTGAGAGTCTGAGTGAAGGACGGGGTAAAAATCCAATCTCCTCCTCCTCCACTTTCCATCATTCCATGTCTCAATGGTCAGCGAGAACCTTCATGGTGGTGTAGCAGGGCAATTTTTGGTGTGGACCAAGGAAACATGGCTTCCAATCCTCAGTTAGACAAAAAGCTCACCAGATGACCAGATGACCAGTTTATTGCTCCGACATAGCCCTGTGGTGAGGGGGAAATGGATTTCTGCCTCTTTCTACTACCTTGGCTGGGCTACTTAAGGAAAGGAAGGATAGAGAGGTCAACCAAAATCTGTACAACAGAGAGGGGGGGCACCCTGCATGAATGCCCCTGATACCCACATATCACTTATGCCTTAAGATGAGGACAGACTGGCCCCCTGTTCATTCGGCATGGCAGAAGGGGACGCAGAGTCAGAGGGTACAGTATGCCCTGCCTGGCCCATAGCCACAGTGGGGGGCATCTCAGGGCTAGGCCCCCTCACTTACTGGCAAGGCCCCACGACTTCCCATCCAGCCCAGGGCCCCTGAGTGGCAGTAGGTGGAGGGAAGGAGCCAGGTATTCCTTTAATTTGATCAGCCAGTGCCCCCTAAGACATTTAAATGCCCCCCGACTTAAAAAACCCTGGCTACAGGCCAGCCCGCATCATGTCTACATTTGAGGGGATGATTTCCCACACTTCCAGTCTGGGCTGAAATGCCCTCCTGTGTGAGGAATGTGTCCGTAAGGCAAAGCACTGCCCTTGCCCTCCCTCAAGGGTTAATGTGTATCACAACAGGCCTTGCGTCCAGCGGCTTCTCTCCCAATTCAAAGCAGTGGTTGGAATCGCCACTCTGCCTTCACCACCACCGGCTGGGGGACCAGACTGGACCGCCAGGCCAGCTAACACTGATGTGAAGATAACCCCAAGCGCACCGTGGCAAAGAGCCGCTCCTGCTCAACCAGAGAACCTCTTCACAAATCTGGCACCAGGAAGGGAGATACATAATATATAACCAGCATGTTTATCAGCCGAGGACGCATCACAAGTGCTGTTAAACAAGCAGGCCGGCCTTGAACTGCACGGAGACGCCATGCATTATTTAAAATACTTTCCCCTGGAAGGCTGTCAAATCAAACGCCGAGAGTGGGCCCAAGAGGGGGCTGAATACCCAGGTACTTCAGGAGCCCATCTCTCCCTCCCTCCCTTCCCGTCCTCGCTTTCACTCAATGTTAATCTCTCCTTCGGTTCTACCAGAGAATGGTCCTGTTTGCAGTAGACTGTGGCCTTCGGTGCACTTGGAAGCTGGACAATTCCATCACATTTCTCATGCATGGGCCACTGTGCACAGCATCACAGTTTTTTAAAAAGCAAAACGGAGGAACTGGATGTGGAAAGCTTGCGATCTGAGACTCTCATAAACCAAAGGATGCAGTTACTGACAATCCACCAGGGTCAGATAAAGCCCTTCTTTTTATTAAAGGGGAAAAGAGAGGGGGGGGGAGAATAGTTTGTGGTTTAATTCTTTTTAGAAAGAGCAAAATAGGGACTACTTCAAAGAAGAGTACTCGCAGGGGATAGCAATCTGCCATGTTGATTTTGGCAGCAATTCTCCGCGCAAAAACGGGAGGGTTCTACTGAAAGGAGTAGGAGAAGGGAGCTCCACTAACACCGGGCCACTGGCGCAGTGCTGGAGGAGTCGCCTCTGCCAGCAACATGGTAAAAATAAACAGAGAGGGGTAATCTGAGGAATGCCCAGAAAAGAGCTGTTTGCTTCTTTCTAAGCCACTTCTCAGCCAGACCGGCTTCCAAAGCGGTTCATCCCCAGGTGCCACGCAACTTGCCCCTACTGGTGACAGGGAAGTAGACCCCAGAGCCCCTTCTGAGGCTGCGATCACACGCGCCAGTAGATCTGACAGGCGCGAATGCCCAGTAAAGAGGGCAATCAGACAGCAGCATCTGGGAAGCGTCCCACCATCCTCAGCCACCCACACTGCTCCGCCACAGAAGTGGCGTTAAAAGACGCCGGGGGAAGTCTGGTAGTAAACGGGTTCCATAGTAAATGGGTTCCAATGGACTTTCCCCCGTCTGATCACTCAAGTGCACACTCATGCCCTCGGGGCGGTCTGATCAGGCCACCCTGGCTCAGTGTCGGGTGTTTCCCTCCCCTCTTCACAGTATGTGCATCATCACGTACCCACAGGGGGCCCTCGGTGCAGAGGGGGCGATTCCTCATTTATGAGCATGGGAAACAAACAGCAAAAAAGAAGAAAAGACTCACTCACAGTTGCGTCTGATCACACTGTGATGGGCTGTGCCCGCAGCAGCTACAAAGGGAGGTGTGATCTCGCAACGGTGGGTCGAATGACACCAGAGGGAATGGCCTCGCTTCCCCTCCGCTTCAGCTGCCGTGGGTGACCACAGCCTGAACCTGATGGAGCAGCCGACTGTTGCTCTGGAGGAAAAGAGAACCTTTGCCTGGCCCAGAGGTGTGTGTCTGAGGGTGGCAAATGCTCACGTGATGCCTTTGCCCTTAGTCTGGGCCCAAAGTGCCCAACCAAGGAGGCCAACCCAGGAGCTACAGCAGCTGCCCAGGTTCTTTCATGAGGCTGTGGCAACTCCCAGGGAAACCCTCCCCTCACTGGATGCAGACAGTCACTAGCAGGGGTGGCGTTCCTCACCCTGGCCATGCTGATGTCCAGCAGTTCTGCCTCTGTCCTCTCCTGCTCTGTCCTGACAAGGAGGACAACTGTGGACAAGGCTTTCATGGTGACCCAGGACTCAAGCGCCTTCCTAAGAGGACAGTGCCAAGCCCAAGGCAAAGAGGTCGGTCTGGGGTCTTGCTGTTGACATCCTCTTAGATAAGCATATGGAGCAGAGGTCCATCAGTGGCTATTAGCCACAAGGTATAGATAGGGACAAGTGATGCACTGTCATCTTGGTGCTTGGGGGGGGTCAACAGTGGGATGGCTTCTAATGTCCTGGCCCCACTGGTGGACCTCCTGATGGCACCTGGTATTTCTGGCCACTGTGTGATACAGAGTGTTGGACTGGATGGGCCTTTGGCCTGATCCAACATTGGCATCTCTTATGTTCTTATGTTCTTATGACATGTGGAGACAGCACAGGGCTGTTTAATAATCAAGCCAAGAAAGTCAGTTGTCCTGAGGAGATTTCACTTATATAACCCTTTGATAGAGAGGAAGTCGAATCCGACTCTAGGGTTGCGATGCTCATCTCTGTTTCCAAGCCGAAGAGCCAGTGCTGTCCAAAGACGTTTCCATGGTCATGTGGCCGGCATGACTAAACGCCGAGGTACACGGAACACTGTTACCTTCCCACCAAGAGGGGACCGATTTATCTACTTGCAATTTCTTGCTTTCAAACTGCCAGGTTGGCAGGAGCTGGGACCAGAGACGGGAGCTCACTCTGTCATGTGGCACTGGGGTCTTGAACTGCTGAACTACCGACCTTCCACAGCCTGCAGTTCAGCGTCTTAACCACTTGAGCCACCGCAGCTCCTGGTACCTTGTGGCTAATAGCCACTCATGGACCTCTGCTCCAGATGTTTATCCAATCCCCTCTTGAAGCCGCTCTGTATGTTTATCTAATCCATCGTGGGCCGCAGCACTGTGTCGTGCCCCCCACTCCCAGTTCCTTCTCACAACCAGGCCTGCAACTCTGGCGTTTGTTCGGGTCATCCTGCCCTCCTGGGGGCGGGGCTTGCTGCCTTAACTCCCGGAGCGCCGTACCGGTGGGCTCCGGCTCAAAAAGACCCCTGTTGCCCTTATGAAGAGGGCGGGGTTTGCTGAGCCCTTGGAGGGCCTGGGGAAGCCCCTCCGCCTCGGAGCTGCTGCTGCTGCTGCTGTTGCCGACTCTCTGCACAGTTGCTTCATTCTGATGCAGACAGCCGGGGTAACCTTGTTTGCTCAGCGATGGTATAATTTGGAGATTATGCCTTAATGAACAGCTGATGTATGTTTCAATATACAGAACAGGGAAAGTAATGGAAATTTCAGACAGGTAAATAGAAAGCATAATTCCAGACTGATGTTTGCTAATCCCAGCTCCCCTGGCAGAGCCCGTGGCTGGCAGGATACCCCCCCCCCATTCTTGGATTCATTGGCCAGAAAAGCAGCAGCACCAGCAGCTCTCCCCACCCCACCCCCGTCAATCTCTCTGGGGTGGGGGATTCAACCTTGCCTCCAGTTCCTTTTGTAGGTGTAGCTGGTACATTGGCAGGAGTGGGCAGAGATGAACTCACTTCCTTTGCCTTCTTCCCTGCAATAGGATCTTAGATCTTTGTTTGGCTTGCATGAATTCCCTTTTTTAAAAAAAATAATTACTTTCAGCCACAAGGTTTAGATAGGTACTTTGGGGCAAGGGATGCTCTGTATTCTTGGTGCTTGGGGGGGGTGGGGCAACAGTGGGAGGGCTTCTAG
>NW_015175979.1:1158536-1159942 GCF_001447785.1 Gekko japonicus
GACCCCTGTTGCCCTTATGGAGAGGGCGGGGTTTGCTGAGCCCTTGGAGGGCCTGGGGAAGCCCCTCCGCCTCGGAGCTGCTGCTGCTGCTGCTGTTGCCGACTCTCTGCACAGTTGCTTCATTCTGATGCAGACAGCCGGGGTAACCTTGTTTGCTCAGCGATGGTATAATTTGGAGATTATGCCTTAATGAACAGCTGATGTATGTTTCAATATACAGAACAGGGAAAGTAATGGAAATTTCAGACAGGTAAATAGAAAGCATAATTCCAGACTGATGTTTGCTAATCCCAGCTCCCCTGGCAGAGCCCGTGGCTGGCAGGATACCCCCCCCCCATGCTTGGATTCATTGGCCAGAAAAGCAGCAGCACCAGCAGCTCTCCCCACCACCACCCCGTCAATCTCTCTGGGGTGGGGGATTCAACCTTGCCTCCAGTTCCTTTTGTAGGTGTAGCTGGTGCATTGGCAGGAGTAGGCGGAGATGAACTGACTTCCTTTGCCTTCTTCCCTGCAATAGGATCTTAGATCTTTGTTTGGCTTGCATGAATTCCCTTTTTTAAAAAAAATAATTACTTTCAGCCACAAGGTTTAGATAGGTACTCTGGGGCAAGGGATGCTCTGTATCCCTGTAAGGGAAGATCTTGTCTCACTAACCTGTTAATGTTCTTTGAGGGGGTGAACAAACATGTGGACAAGGGGGATCCAATAGATATTGTTTACCTTGACTTCCAGAAAGCTTTTGATAAAGTTCCTCATCAAAGGCTCCTAAGCAAGCTCAAAAATCATGGGATAAAAGGACAAGTCCTTTTATGGATCAAAAACTGGCTAATTAATAGAAAACAGAGAGTGAGTATAAATGGGCAGTTCTCCCAGTGGAGGGGGGTAAGCAGTGGGGTACCACAGGGATCAGTACTTGGTCCACTGCTTTTTAACTTGTTCATTAATGATTTGGAGTTGGGAGTAAGCAGGGCACCTGGTGTTTTTAGCCACTGTGTGACAGAGTGTTGGACTGGATGGGTCACTGGCCTGATCCAACAGTGGCTTCTCTTATGTTCTTATGTAAACCCTTAACCCTTCCAAAACTATCAAGACTTCAAAATGTATCTGCATGGGAAAAAAATCCACAGAGCTCAGGTGCTGGTATTTTGATGGTCCAGAAGTAACCCCAGGCGGGCATTTTCCATTTCCCAAGACTAGTCACAGCTCCACAACTTTGACAGCACCTCCACTCTCACTTGTTTCTCCATCAGCTAGGGATACCAACTCTGAGATTGGAAATTCCTGGAGATTTTTTTTTTTGGGGGGGGGGGGGGAAGAAGAAGAAGAGAAGAAGAGACTGGATTTATCCCCCAGGGCCCTTCCCTACCCGAAGGAGCCTCAGAGCGGCTAACAAACACATTTACCTT
>NW_015175979.1:1160171-1174494 GCF_001447785.1 Gekko japonicus
ATGGAGCCTCGGAACAAACAGGGACCCTCCGCTGCATTATTAGCCGTAGTGCATTCCGATACTTTGAGACAGATTCCTGGCTTACCACACCAGAGAATCTAACACTTCCGAATACGGACCAGGGCTGACCCGGCTCAGCTTCTGAGATCTGATGAGATCGGGCTCGCCGGGGCAGGGCCTCCTCGGCAGTTTACTGTGGTCATTTACTAAGAGCGTCATTTGGCATGACAGGGAACCTCTTTGAAGGCTGTGTTCGAGCGCTTTCTGTCCGCTTCAAAAGACGCACACACACACTCCCCACAGCACTCTGCAGAATTTTTAAAAATCCTTCCTTCCCTCTCTCTCTCACCAGGCTCATTCAGGGACCCGTCACTCACAAATTGAAATCCTTCCAGCTATATCATCACGCACATGTCTTTGTTAATTAACAAATAAATCAAGCCTGTCGTGCCAATTAGGAAAATGCAATGAGTGTTGCATCCCTTCCAAGGTGTGCTGCTTCTCCGCACCCCCCACACACACCTCTGTCCCACTCCGAGGAGAGTCCGCCACTGGGAGGGCAGCAGCAGGTGTCCCCCTAACTCTCTGGCCTGGGCTGGGGGGCCGCAGGCACTGAGGTCGTGGCCCAGGAGAGGGTGTCGCCGCCCCCCCACCATTTACAAATGGGGAGCTCAACCACCGCCTACACCCACCGTCCACTTGCACCGTCGGTCCAGGCTGAGTGGCGGCGGTTGACATGGGTCGGATGCGTTGCTTTAAACTCAGGTCTGCCCCAGACACATAGATGAGTGAAGGTGGATGAAGGCACTGAACCTGTGCCTCCCCTCCCCCCTCCATGGCTCACCTCCTGTGGTCCATGATATGAACACCTTCCCCTCCCCCAGTCAGATTCCAATACTGAAAGGGAGACCAGATGGGAGAGAAATTCCCAGGGGGTTCCTTCCTTCACCCAAGCACCCCATTGCTCTTAAAATTCGGGGGGGGGCTCTAAAGAGCCCCATTTTAAAAAACACTTTATTTATACGTTTTTCCATAATTTACAACTGTTTGTTGAAAAATCTCCTTTTCAGAGTCTTTTTACATCATATTATTTTCCCACCATTTATACACTTTTGACCATCTTTTTTGAAATAAAGTTTCATCTTTTCCCTGTATTAACATTGTCAATTTATCCATTTCTGCAATTTCTAGCAGTTTCCAAGCTATTTCTTGTCTAGAAGGCAACTTTTTGTTTTTCCAGTATCGAGCAAGTAATATCCTTGATGAAGTTAGGATAGAAGTTAACAGATATCTATCTTTTAGCTCATGACAATCTGGAATAATATTTACTAGATATATTTCTGGTAGTAAACTAAGATCAACATTTAAGATTCCTAATATAATTTTTTTCATCATTCTCCAAAATGTTTGTATTTTTTCACATTTCCACCACATATGAAAAAATGAACCTATGCCATTTTTACACTTCCAACAGTTTTTAGACATCGTTTTTGTACATTTAGCAATCCTATCTGGAGTCCAGTACCACCTGTGAAACATCTTATATATATTTGCTTTGAGTGATGTTGATTTAAGGAATCTCATTTGTATCCATACTTTAGCCCACTCGTCAATATCTATACTATAATCCATATCCTGCATCCACTTTACCATACAAGGTTTCACATGTTTAAACAAATGAGTCTCCCACTGCCGTGGTTGCTTGCTTGTGCCTGGTAGGGGGCCCTGTTCTCACCCTGCCCCCACGTCATGCAGAGGAGGTCACCTCTAGCTTGTCAGCATCTCCGGCTTCCTTAGCTGCCTTCGTTTAGTGTGGTGGTTAAGGGCCCGAACTCTAATCTGGGAGAACCGGGTTTGATTCCCCACTCCTCCACTTGCACCTGGCTGGATGACCTTGGGCAAGCCGTAGTTCTGATAAGAGCTGTCCTTGAAAAAGAGCCGTTTCTGTCACAGCTCTCTCAGCCCCACCTCCCTCACAGGGGGTGTCTGTTGTGGGGAGGGGAAGGGAAAGGAGTTTGTCAGCCGCTCCGAGACACCTTTGGGTAGTGAAGGGCCATGGGGTATAAATCCAATCTCCTCTTCTTCTCTTCTTCTGCCTGAACACTCTTCTCTCAGTGGGAGCTGCTTGGTAGCTTGTTCTCCAGGCCTGGCTAGCTCTCCATCCAAGGAATTGGAATCCACTGGATTCCCAATTCAGCCATGAGTTATGATCCCGGATCCTGTGCTGTGCCCCCAATGCACAAACAGCCTCCCGATTCCTCATTAGTCCTTTCTGATCCGAAACTCAGTCCGCTTCCAGCCAATGCTCCCTCTAAGTTGTGGAGTCTTGTGAGCAAAAATTCCACTTTGTGAGCTACTGGCATGAAAGTTGTGAGTGAGCAATTTGGCCGCTGCATAAATTAGTTTGCTCTGGAGCCGTCCTTCCTGGGCTAAGACAAAAATGTGTGAGCCGGAGGCTAAAAAACTGTGAGCTAGCTCACACTAACTCAGTTTAGAGGGAACACTGCTTCCAGCCACACTCCACATAGGCCAAAGCACCTTTCGCATTTGGCTTCACACGGAGGCAGGCAAAGTGGATGCAGCTACGTGAACATAAATGACTCCGCTCTCAAAATTCCTTTGCCTGCACCGCGCGCAGGAGTGATGTTTCCAGCGGACCCTCGTCTCCCAGCACTGTTCCCGCGTTGCCCACCCCAAGCCAGGAGCCGGAGCCGGATTTGGTGGTGTCACAAGGAGCTCTTTGAAAAGGTCAGGCTATTATGGAACATTATTTTCATTCCCTTAACATGGTGGCCATTAGAATTCTGTCATAGCCTTTGCAAGAGGCGTGTAATGAGAGCGAGGAGGAGAGAGGAGCTGGGGGGGGAGAGAAGGGAAGGAGGGAAGGAGGAGTAGTAACATGGCACTAAATTAATTCTGATGACAAAGATAATAGCAAGTTCAGGAAACAGCCACCAAATGAATCCATTATCATTCCTACTGTGTCGAGCCAGGTGGGCTCCAGACCCTCTCCTTGGGGGCCCAGCTTGGCAGCCGGCAAGAGCAGCTGAGGGCATCACGGTGCCCCTTCCGCTGGGGGGAGGGCCCTGGTCCTGCAGAGGGAGCCCTCAGCCCTCTCCCTGCTTGTAGACCCCAGACTGCATAGGACGGGTGTTTGCTTGCTCTGGGGCTTGATCCAGTTTGGCGTAGGGGTCAGGAGCACAGACTCTAACCTGGGAGAACCGGGTTTGATTCCCCCAGAGGTCATTTCGGGGGGGTCGCGGGGATCGCAGTTCCCCCGGGTGAGGTACGGGGGTGGGGCACATGACGAAGCCCCGCCCCCTGCTTCCAGCCGCCCTGCTTCTGGCCCTCATTCAGCCAGGAGGAGGCAGAAGAGGGAGGGTAAGTTGCTTCCTCCCTGCCTCTCCCCACCCCTGCCTTGCACTACCGCCGGCCTTGCAGGTCCACCGCCGGGCCCCTCATGGGGCTCGGCAGTGGAGCTGCAAGGCCAGTAGCGGCGGCCCAGGGTGTGTGGCATATGCTAATGAGTTATGCTAATGAGTTCCCCTAGCTCTTTTTCTACGAAACGACCCCTGGATTCCCCACTCTTCCACATGCAGCTCTTGGCGTGACCTTGCTGGCTCACACAAACTCGGCTTAGAGGGAACACTGCTGGCAACCCTTCCGCCCACCTTCCTCGTCCCTGGAAGTGGGGTGCAGGGTGGGAATGGGGTGTCCCCATGCAGCGTGGCAGGACGGTGCCACCCACTTCCTTCCCACCACCACCACGCCCAGGTGAGGCTGAGGGAAGAAGGGAAAGGGCTGGGCAAGGCCCTGCCCCACCCCCACCCCTGGTGGAGGGAGGGAAGGAGGGAGGGAGCGGGCCGCCCTCCATCTGTCCACTGGGGCCAGCAGTACCTCCCCGGCAAACCCTGCTGCCGTAGCTGGGCGGGGGGCAGCTGGGCTGGTTGCCTAGGGCTGCCTTGGGCCACCTACTGGACGGTCTGCCCTGGATAGCTTCTCCCCCCCCACAAGTCAAGACAGGATTCCTGACCCAGCTGATGAACAAACCTGAAGGGCAAAGAATTGCAGCCCGGGAAATGAAGAGCAGGACTGGGAACTGAACTGTGCAAGACCGGCAATCCTGCCTTCTAATACTGGCCCTTGTTGGTATAATAGGCAGGGGTCATTTCCTGCAGGAGCACACAGGAGCGGAGCTCCGGCAGCAAAGAGCCCAGGGGGCGGGCACATGCAACAAGCCCCGCCCCCTGCTCCCAGCAGCCCTCAGTCAGAGCAAGAAGCAGCCAGGTACGTTGCAGAACCCCACCACCACCACGGCCCCACGGCCCAAAACAGTCCAGTGGCACCTTTAAGACCAAGTTTTGTTCAGGTACAAGCTCTCCCTCCTCTGCAAGGACAGATCTGTATGCCCCCCCCCCAATAGCTAGCAATCCAAAACAGTCCAGTGGCTCCTGAGCGGTGGGTGTTGCCTTCTGACACACTTCCGGTGATGTCAGGGGGTGTGTCATATGCAAATAAGTTATGCCAATGAGTTATGCTAATGAGCTCCTGCACCTCTTTTTCTATGAAATGACCCGTGATAATAGGCAAGTAGATGTTATCTTGGCTGGCTACAGAAGAGCCACATCCCGAAGCAGAAGCTGGAGTCAGGGTTGCCGGGAATTCCACCAGTCCAGCAATGAGCTCTACAGTAGGACTTCCTGTGTCCAAAGGCGTCATTTGGATGTGAGCCTCTTTGGTTCATACTGAACAACCACAAACACCCCCGGAACAGGTTTATTTTTATCTATCTGTTTTACAAAATTCTGTTGGGGGGTTGGAAAAATAAGAGTTGTAATTGAGCAGAGATAAAATAGCTTAGCAATGCCAGAGTGAAATAACTCAGACCCAGAGTCCATGTGTGTTTAAAATAGAAAGTTTTTACTACAATCTAGCATGGGGAAGGGTAACTGGGATGAAAATAACAACAAAGCTAAACAGCTACATCTTTACACTACAACGACTAGACTAGAAGAGAGCAATAATGGCTTCTGTACTTCTTCTTGAGAACAGCAAACAAAGAGAGGAAGAGAAGCCATAAAATGCTAAAACACTTTGACACTTTGCTTCCAATGAAACTCCTAGATCAGGAAGAATTTTCCCGGGCTCCTAGTATCTAACAAGCATTGGTTAAATGAAACACATGTGACTTCCTGTGACAACACAAACAAACATTTAACCCCAGATACACTGAAGTGTTTTTAACGTGTAATACCCAACAAATTCATATCCTGCCTTGCTGCCCTCCCAAGGCCCACCAAGGTAGCTAGTTAACAATAATGTGTCAAAACTTCTAAATGCTGTAACTTCAAGATTTCCTAGCCTATCCTAGCAACAGCATTTCAAGTTGGGATTTTCGGTTCCAGTGTACATCGCCCTACTAGTGTTGGACTTCATTTGCCACGTTGCTGCTCAGCCACCCAATTAAAAGGGATTGCCCTGGAGCTCTTCGCAATCCACCTTGGTTTTCCCCGGCCTGAATATTTATTTGTTTATTTATTATTTTATTGATTTGTATCCCGCCCTTCCGGCCTAGGCTGGCTCAGGGCGGCTTACAACAGAATAAGATTCTCATAATCCATAAAGCACAATTCATTACTTTAATACAGTTCCGGATAAATAATGCAATAGTATAAAACAATATTAATATCAAACAATGTTAAAGTGCTAGCAATTCCAGTTTTTACTTTTGTTCTATTGGTCTGCTTCAGTTGAAGGAGATTGGACAGCCAATAGTCACTGGGACCAGTGGCTCAGGGCTTCCATCATGGTTGTCAGTTGTTATTACTGGTGCTCCCGATAGTTGTAATTGTGGTGGTGGTGGTGGCAGCGGCTCCAAAAGCCTGGCGGAAGAGCTCCATCTTGCAGGCCCTGTGGAACTGTAAAAGGTCCTGCAGGGCCCTGATCTCCTCTGGGAGCTCATTCCACCAGAGTGGAGCCATCACAGAAAATGTGGTATTAGCCACAGACTTTGCCACTACCGCATCCTCCCCCAATTCCAGATAATTTATGAACCAATTAAATAGCACTGGTCCCAACACCCATCCTTATGGGACACCACTGATCACTTCCCTCCTCGGTGGGAATTGTCCATTATTCCTCCTCTCTGCTTACAGTTATAATCAGCCTTTAATCCATAAGAGGACCTGGGGAGGACCTGGCCTCTTACCCCATGACTGCCAAGCTTACTCAGAAGTCTTTTGGGAGTCCCGGTGTCTATCAGATCACCCTTAACCACATGCTTGTTAACCTTCTCAATAAAACCCCAGAGGCAGGGCTTCCCTTTGCAGAAAACATGCTGATTTTGTAACTCTGTGTGCTTAATAATTATGTCTTTAATGACAGTTTCTACTAATTTAACCAGAACAGATGTTAAGCTAACTGGACTGTAATTTCATGGATCCCTTCTGAACCCCTTTCTAAAAATCAGTGTAACATTTGCTACTTGCCAGTCTGAGGCCCTGTTCATACGAGCCCATTTGGGCCGGGAGCGGGACGGAACTGGGGCGGAGCAAACAGGCACGATCTCACCTCAACATCTGGGGAGCGTGCCGTCTCCGTCCCTGATCCGTCCCAACAGCCCATACTGCGCCGTAAAAAAGAACCACCTCTCTAGGTGGTTGCATCCATTGGTGCGGCTCAGGCTGGGCTGTGGGATCGGCGGCGCGTCCTTGCGCCGCCGCATCCCGGCCCCCGGCCGTACTGCGCATGCCCGAGCATGCACAGTTCGGCAGCCTTCCCCCTCCCCTCGGACTTTTCCTCCCCAGCATCTGATCGTGCCGGGGAGTGATGCGCCGCGGCTAGGGGATCCGTGGGATCCCGCCGCGGCGTCTCAAGTTTGGAGCGGCTCTGAGTAGCCGCGTTTCTGCCGTCCCGTGTGCCAGGGGCCTGAGTTTAGCAACAGATTACGTACATATACTAGTCAGAAGCAGCATTCCCTCTAAGCTGAGTTAGTGTGAGCTAGCTCAGTTTTTTAGCCTACAGCTCACACATTTTTGTCTTAGCTCAGGAAGGATGGCTCCTGGAGAAAACTCATTTTTGCAGCAGCCAAATAGCACGCTCACAACTTTAAATGCCAGTAGCTCACAAAATAGAATTTTTGCTCACAAGACTCCACAGCTTAGAGGGAGCATTGGTTAGAGAAGAGCAACAATTTCACATCTGCGTTTCTTAAGAACTCTCAGGTGTTGCTGGTTACCGTCATTTCAGATTTTGTCTTTGAATTTAATGCTATTTTAGTTGAAAGGCAAAAATCAAACTCTTCTCAATAGGTAAGAAAAATTAATGAACAAATTTAAGGAGATACTAATGTGTGTGTGTTTTTCCCTTGACATATAATAACAAACAGTGAACTCATCTGGATCATACCCACCATCCCACCCATTTCTCTAATGAGGCCCAATAATTACTGTCTAAGCAGAGGAAACATGCAAAGGGGGGCGAATGGCTGGGCTCTTCTCCCCTGGCATCTTTTCTTGGTTAGCAGGGACGGGTGAATCACATTTCAGCACAAGGGCTTGGAGTGATTGTTGAAACTGGTGCTGCACCAGAAAGCTTTCTACTACTCTGCGCATAAAAATCAACTAAATCTCCTGTGGAGAAATGCCCTCCACCCTAGGATTCACCCCAATAATTCAGCCCTTGGGCTGTACTGTATCCACATCAAAAGAGCCCCTCTGCAAATCTGCAGAGAGGACAGGTCCTGGGAATGAGGCCTCTGTCCCCCACGTGCCAAGCACCCAAGCTCTTGCTGGAATGTCACACCTCAAGGGACAGAGTCATTGACAGCCAAAAGCCTAGACAGTTTTCTCTTCCTGTCCAGGCAGGAAGATCAGAAGAACCGTGTAGTGGACGACTCTCCAAGGGGAGATTGTAAATCCCCAGGACCTGGGAAAGAAGCTCTCTTCTTACGACTTCTGACTTGGGAGGCACAAGCCATGAAGGACTAAGGCTTTGCCTAGAGACTCCATCTTGCCCACATGGAGAGGGACAACAGGGAGAAGTTCCAGCTCTGAGAACTAGGGGAATGATGGGCTTTTATCTGTTGCAGGAAATGCTAGCCTGTCCTAATTAAACACCATTCAGGATAAGTACCGAGTGCAGGGTGAGAGGATTGTGTATTTCCACCTTTTCTTTCTATCCTTGCTTAGCCTGATGCTTGAACAGACCATGTATAGTGTTTTCATTTTTGTTTATTAAACTTTGTAATATTTTGAACACGCTAAGATCTCTGTAAGCGCACAACTCCTATTTGTTCTTGCTATCTGAAGTGCAGTAATGGGGAGGGGCAGCAGGTAAACTTGCTATCCCTAGAGCATGATAGCTTGACATTGCAGAAGTACAATTGATCATTCTGGCTCTAGCTTGCCTCTAAACAGCAACTCAGGTTCAAAGTGATGGATGTGCAAATCCGTCCAGCAGGAGATACTCTTTGATTTGCTGGTTGCAAAGGTTGCTACTCAGTTGTTTTTGGTACCCTCTGGGAGTCAGGGAAAGGGGCAGTCTTAGTGAGGAGAGATTCAGGATGGCTGCAGAGTTCGCTGACCCCCCAGGAACCTGAAGGAATAGGGTCCATGCTTGTAGCCGCCACCACTTCCTGTGGCAGTGAACTCCAAGTGTTAATCACTCTTTGGGTGAAGAAGTATTTCCTTTTATCCGTTCTAACCCGACCGCTCAGCAATTTCATGGAGTGCCCACGAGTTCTTGTATTGTGAGAAAGGGAGAAAAGTACCTCTTTCTCTACCTGCTCTTTCCCATGCATAATCTTATAAACCTCAATCATGTCACCCCTCAGCCATCGTTTCTCCAAGCTAAAGAGCCCTAAGCGCCTTAACCTTTCCTCATAGGGAAAGTGTTCCAACCCTTTTATCATTTGAGTTGCCCTTTTCTGCACTTTTTCCAAAGCTATAATATCCTTTTTAAGGTGTGGTGACCAGAATTGCACACAATATTCCAGATGAGGTCGCACCATTGATTTATATAGCGGCATTATGATATTGGCTGATCTGTTTACAATACCCTTCCTAATAATCCCCAGCATAGCATTGGCCTTCTTTATTGCAGTCACACACTGTCTCGACATTTTCAGTGAGTTATCTACTACAACTCCAAGATCTCTCTCTTGATCAGTCTCTGCCAGTTCACACCCCATCAACGTGTATTTATATTTAGATTTTTGGGCTCCAATGTGCATCACCTTGCACTTGGCCACACTGAACCCCATTTGCCATGTTGACGCCCACTCGCCCATCCTTGACAGATCCCCTTGGAGTGCCTCACAATCCTCACTGGTTTTCACCACCCTGAACAACTTCGTATCATCCGCAAATTTAGCCACTTCACTGCTTACTCCCAACTCCAAATCATTAATGAACAAGTTAAAAAGCAGTGGACCAAGTACTGATCCCTGCGGTACCCCACTGCTTACCCCCCTCCACTGAGAGAACTGCCCATTTATACTCACTCTCTGTTTTCTATGAATTAGCCAGTTTTTGATCCATAAAAGGACTTGTCCTTTTATCCATAAAAGGACTTGTCCTTTTATCCATAAAAGGACTTGTCCTTTTATCCATAAAAGGACTTGTCCTTTTATCCATAAAAGGACTTGTCCTTTTATCCATAAAAGGACTTGTCCTTTTATCCATAAAAGGACTTGTCCTTTTATCCATAAAAGGACTTGTCCTTTTATCCATAAAAGGACTTGTCCTTTTATCCCATGATTTTTGAGCTTACTTAGGAGCCTTTGATGAGGAACTTCATGTATTCTTATAATCCCAATTACTTCATGAATGTTAATTGTATTTACTGTTACAATAATGTCATTTACAGTTTCACTTTGAGATTAATAATATACTGACATGATGATTGAATATATCTAGCATCTTTGATGCCAGTCTGTTCATTACATATTTAGCCAGCTTTGGACTGGATTCTCCACTTTAGTCTGGTTTGTTTTTAAACAGGCATTTTTAAAGCTATCCAGCTGTGTCATTTTACTATGTTGATATTTTCATATCCTTTATCTTATCAAATCCCTGTTTCTGTTTAGAAAAAAAAGCAGGCTAATGACAGAAAAAAATGATGTTGAATTTTATATAAATGGAGGCAATTTTCTTCTTTAGGAAGAGACACCAATGTACTGGTATACGTGAAAAGAAGACTTGCAATGTGTTCAAGGAAACTTGGAAAAATTAAAGAAGCAGTAAAAATGATGAGAGATGTAAGTATTTTTTTTAATGAACTAATCTCTACAGGTAAAGACTGATAGTTTCTTACAGTCTGAACAGGTCAACACTTGTATTCACTTTTGCCTCTAACATTCTAAACAGTTTGCTGTTCTGAGGTAAAATGTGTCCAATCTCCAGGTGAGGGCTGGAGATCACTCAGAATTACAACTGCTTTCCAGATGGCAGAGATCAGTTCCCCTGGAGAAAATGGTGGGCTCTGTATCCTTATATGCTGCTGAGGTGGCCCCCATATGACAGCCAATGTGACGTAGTAGTCAGGGCTTCAGAGCACAGGAGAGGCTGCAGGTGTGTGGGGGATGGAAAGCTGAAGAGTGAGGGGGAAATAAAGATAGGTTGATGATTGGCTGGGCAGGAGATAGGGTTGCCAACTCCAGGTGGGAAATTCCTGGAGATGTGAGGGATGGAGCCTGGAAAGGGTGAGTTTTCAGGAGGCGAGGGACCTTGGACAGGTACAAAGCCATAGATTCTACCCTCCAAACCAACCATTCCCTTCTGGGGAACCATCGTTGCCAATCTCCAGGTGAGGGCTGGAGATCACTCAAAATTACAACTGTTCTTTAGGTAGCAGAGATCAGTTCCCCTGGAGAAAATGGTGGACTCAGTGTCATTATACCCTGCTGAGGTCACCACAGCAAATTGACACTGAGTGTCCAAGGCCGGGGCACACGCCCAGAGCCACTTTCTAGAGGCCTTGTATTTATTTCCACAATGAGCCTTTTTCCTAGTATGTAATATTGCATACTAGCACTTTATAAATGTTTTATAAATGTTCTGTTTTCACTTTTTTAAAATCTTTTTATGCCAGCCACCCTGAGCCTGCTTCAGTAGGGAGGGTGGGATACAAATCGAATCAAATAAATAAATACATAAATACAGAGATCAAACTACTAGCATCCAAATGATAAAGAATTTAATAAAAAAATAAAATCACGTTCCTTATTTATTCACAGCTGGATTAAAAGAGAATTGATTACATGCCATCCTCTAAAAATCATCTAAGTATAACATGAAAAGATGGGGACCTTTAGTGAGAAGAGAGAGAGAAGAGAAGTGGATTTATACCCCACCCTTCACTACCCAAAGGAGAGTCTCAGAGTGGCTCACAAACTCCTTTCCCTTCCCCTCCCCACAACAGACACCCTGTGAGGTAGGCGGAGCTGAGAGAGCTCTGACAGAAACTGCTCTTTTTCAAGGACAGGTCTGACAGAACTTGTGACTGATCCAAGGTCACACCAGCAGCTGCATGTGGAGGACTGGGGAATCAAACCAGGTTCTCCCAGATTAGAGTCTGCGCTCCTAACCACTACATTAAACTATCTCTGTCTCTTAGGATAGGCGTAAAATTATTGACGCTGAAGCTTTTAGAGCCCGTCCATTACCTTAGATCATTGTCTCGGGCTTCTTCCCATGGTTGGCAACATGTCCTCACAGTGGAGCCCGTGCCGTCATGGAGCCTTCTTAGAAACGCTTGCAGTAAAATGGAGATGAGGATAAGAAAAGGAGAGAGCAACAGAGCTTCTTCCTCATGTCCAGAGAATTTATAATTGCTTGTCTGACCCTCTCATTGGGGTCACTCCTTCTCTTCTTTTCCAAAAGAAGGAATACAATCTATCTTTTCGATATTCCCCCTCTATGTCCGCTAGGTGTGATGGAGCAGAGGTCCATCAGTGGCTATTAGCCACAAGGTATAGATAGGGGCTCTGGGGCAAGTGATGCTCTGTCTTCTTGGTGCTTGGGGGGGGAGGGTCAACAGTGGGAGGGCTTCTAGTGTCCTGGTCCCACTGGTGGACCTCCTGATGGCACCTGGTATTTCTGGCCACTGTGTGACACAGAGTGTTGGACTGGAGGGGCCTTTGGCCTGATCCAACACTGGCGTCTCTTATGTTCTTATGTTCTTATGACTCTCTGGTCTTAGATGTGACCTGGCTGTCTGTTGTCCTCCTGATCGCTAGGGCCTTTTACATTTGTAAAGCACTGGATTGCTCAGTGCCTGTGAGATGGCTCCTCCTGTAGCTTTCCCGCTGCTTGCTGTTGGCTTATCGAAAGAGTGTCTTGCATCCTCTAAGGAGCACAGTCCCAGTTATTAGGATTGTGAAGTGGGTTAGGGGGTGCAGGGCATCTTTCCACACTTCCCGTAGGACACGTGGTTCTTTATGAGGTCCAGGACAGTGCCTGGATGCAGAGCGTGGAAACGGACATAGAGATGAAAATATTAGAATGACTCAGGTCCGCTTCCAGGATTATTTGGGAAATCCATCAGTCTCTGCCAGACTCACGTGCTGGGTGGGGTCATCCCTCCTCACAGTAGCTAGAAGGAGAAGAGAAGTGGTGGCACAATAAGATGGGTGGGCCAGCTGTTCATCACACACGCACCTTGTAAACCTTGAACATCAGAAGAGCCCTGCGGAATCAGACCAGTGAGGGTCCCTCTAGTCCAGCATCCCGTCTCACACAGGGGCCAAACAGTTCCTCTGGAGGGCCAACAACAGGGCATACAGGCTGAGGCCTTCAGGAGAACATCAGAAGAGCCCTGCTGGATCAGACCAGTGAGGGTCCATCTAGTCCAGCATCCCGTCTCACACAGCCACCCACCAGTTCCTCTGGACAGCCAGCAACAGGGCATAAAAGCTGAGGCCTTCCCCTGATGTTGCCTTCTGGCTCTGGGATTCAGAGCTGTGGGGTCGTTTGAGCAAAAATTCTACTTTGTGAGCTACTGGCATGAAAGTGGTGAGTGAGCGATTTGGCTACTGCATAAATTAGTTTGCTCTGGAGCCATCCTTCCTGAGCGGAGACAAGAATGTGTGAGCTGGAGGCTGAAAAACTGTGAGCTAGCTCACACTAACTCAGCTTAGAGGAAGCACTGGTTGCAAATGCACTCTCCTGGACCCTTTGTGGTGGTGGGAAGCACTGTCAAGTCATCAAGTCACAGCCGTCTTGTGGTGACCCTTCATGGGGTTCTCAAGGCAAGAGATGAACCGAGGCGGCTTGCCATTGCCTTCCTCTGCACAGGAACCCTGGGCCTCCTCAGTGGTCTCCCATCCAACTGCTAACCAGGGCTGACCCTGCTTAGCTTCTGAGATCTGATGAGGCTGGGCTCGCCTGGGCCATCCAGATCGAGGTGGGCCCTTCGTGCTGCCTAACAAATCCTTGGCAACAGGCCAGCACGCAGAAAGGAGAGGAAAATCAAAGTCACCGTCTGCACGTTCTAACTGCCGTTCTGTTGATCTGAAGTCCAAGGAGGCTGAGCCTTGGGGATCCACCTCCGAAGCGAGCAGCCTCGTCTTCTCCACCAGTTGCTCATTTAGCTCATTAGATTCCTGCTCTTGGCACCACAGAAAGGGAACGAGGCCAGGTCCCCGGGAGTCCATCCCCTTTTGCCACTCTGGCGCTTGTCACCGCGAAGGCAGTGGCGACACTGCTATTATACATGGCCTCAAAGCCCGTCCAAGGCAGTGGAAGATGAATTATGTTTCATTTATATCAAAGAAGCAATCTCGGAGCCCATTTGTGATCAAATTTGCTGTCAGAGAAACTTTGCTTTATCTCATTACATCTGATATCTGTTGGCTTCTTGTCCTTGAGACTATTAAAGTTTAATGTCAAGTTTGAGATGAAATGGAATCTTTGCTGTATCATCTCATCAGGACCCCTGTGCGCACCCTTCCATTGACACTAATTTTGACAACTAATTACAGAAGGTGTGGGGCGGGGATGGGGGGGGAGTAAGAGGGAGGCAGATAGACGCCCCGGCCATTCCCCTCCCCTACCAGTCATTGAAAATATTATTGTACTGCGAGTCTGCAAATGAAAATTAGTGTCACTCTCCAAAAGATGAAATCATATAATTTCCATGTTGCTTGATCAATTTCCTCTGCCTTTCGTTCCCAAAGGTCTCAGTTTTTTCCCAGTGCAGCAAATCTCTTGGGACCACATGAACCTCAGGAGATGACCTAGAATGGACCCAATTTGTCTCCTCTGGTACATAAGCAGAATATCTTTGGCCAAACCAGGAGGGTCTTCCACACAGCAAAACTCTT
>NW_015175979.1:1174566-1187857 GCF_001447785.1 Gekko japonicus
TGAAGCACTGTGCAGGCAGAGCTTCTATACCGTCCCTTCATCCACTATTTCCTCGTTCCGGTCACATTCTCGTAGCCCCCTGATCCTTACACACAACCAGTGTTCCCTCTAAGCTCAGTTAGTGTGAGCTAGCTCACAGTTTTTTAGCCTCCAGCTCACACATCTTTGTCTTAGCTCAGGAAAAGATGGCTCCAGAGCAAACTAATTGATGCAGTAGCCAAATCGCTCGCTCACGACCTTAATGCCAGTAGCTCACAAAGTAGAATTTTTGCTCAAACGACCCCACAGGGAGCAGACACAACATAGCATTTTTTACCAGACGGCAATAATGTACCAGCTCCCACCCCCACCCTCACCCCAAAAAAGGCTACCACGATTCCACAATCAGTTTTCCACTTATGACTCTGTAGGGGTTAGTTGGGTCACCAGAGGAACTCCTCTGGTCGGTCAGCCCATGAGGTGATCGAGAAACGTCCTCAGCTGATCCACTTCTCTGTAGGGGCCTCTGTGTTTGGCTGTTCATCACACATGCAAAAAAAAGTAAATCCATACTCAGCATCAGTGTTCCCTCTGAGTTAGTGTGAGCTAGCTCAGAGTTTTTTAGCCTCCAGCTCACACATTTTTGTCTTCGCTTAGGAAGGATGGCTCTAGAGCAAACTAATTTATGCAGCAGCCAAATCGCTCGCTCACAACTTTAATGCCGGTAGGTCACAAAGGAGAATTTTTGCTCACAAGAATTCCACAGCTTAGAGGGAGCATTGCTCAACATCCCTAACAAATACACCATGAGACATAATTAATGATAAGAACAAATAACAAATTATTAAGTAAATGAAATAACAAATACATTATAAAAATTTTAAAATTCCTGTCAGATGGTCAAATCACTACACTATATTGACTTGTCTATGTTTTTAAATGATGTATTTTATTCTATTACTGTAAAATGTATACTGCTTATCAGTTTTTGGAAGCCGCCCTGAGCCCGCCTGGCAGGGAGGGTGGGGTAAAAGTGAAATAAATAAATAAATATGTATCTTTTTTTTTTTTTAAGGGTTTTGGCCCAGAATGGTGGCCCTGAAATGCAGGGGGCACTTTTTGTGTCACAGCCTTCCTTCCAAATGGAAGGCAAACACTCTTCAGTTTGCACATCAGGAGGGGACGCTGGAGCAAAGGTTGTTTGAGAGAGAACAGGGAAACCACAAAAGGAAAGTGAGCCACGAAGGAAGCTCAGAAAAAACCTGCTGTGCTTGGGAGCCCAAAGAGGAGTGAAAATCTTGGGTGGAAGTCGCTTGGTTAGATGAGGCTCTGAAACAGAACCACCTGGAAATTTCCCCTGGCTGCTCTAATGATGTGTTGCAATGCTTGCGGACTTTTAGAAATCTGGAATTTGGATTTTGATATATGGGTCTGCGTGTGCAAGGGTGACAACTGGGACACCCATCCACCAAAACTAATCCCATAGAACATATTGGACTCCAGGCCATTAATTTAGTTCTCTTCTTCCAGAAGCAGGAGTTCAGAATATTACATTGGAATGTTCCAAGAATATTTAATATTCCTTGAATCATAATATTTATTCATCCTTTCAGAACAAGGACTATCCCCCCCCCCGCCCGCATTTATATAATATGTTGCAAAGTATTCAGCTATTTTTATGAATGATCAAACTGGATGTTCTGTGCTGGACCTCCTACACTATTGTGCTGGTGGGGGGGTGTCTGCCCTTTTGGAGCTTCAAGATGGGTGTCATCGTTTTTTGTCATTGACTGGTATATTTGATTGCCTCAGAAGGGAATATCCTGCTTGCACTACCAGTCCCTTGACATGCCCCCCACAAAAATCCCCTTTTGTGTTCTTTACTAGTATTTGGGTCCTTGGGATAGGTCTTCCCTGTTTTGCTTTCATTGCTCTGAAAAGAGTCACATGCAAATGTGCTAAATCAGTTTTCTTTTCTTTTGCCATCAAGTCACAGCTGACTCATGGCAGCCCCATGGGCTTTTCAAGGCAAGAGACATGCACAACCCTGGTATTCCTTGGTGGTCTCCCATCCAGTGTCCCCTCTAAGCTGAGTTAGTGTGAGCTGGCTCACAGTTTTTTTAGCCTCCGGCTCACACGTTTTTGACTTAGCTCAGGAAGGACAGCTCCAGATAAAACTAATTTGTGCAGTAGCCAAATCGCTTGCTCACAGATTTAATGCCAGCAGCTCACAAAGTAGAATTTTTGCTCACAAGACTCCACAGCTTAGAGGGAGCATTACATCCCATCTAAATACTGAATCAGGTTGACCCTGCTTAGCTTCTGAGATCTGATGAGATCAGGCTATCCTGGGCTATCCTGGTCAATTGGTCACCTAGTCAAGGTGTCACCTGAATTCTTTTAACTAGCCAAACATACAGCAGCCACCACTGTGTGTTTTCAACTCTAGGGGCTTCCTCGTCAGATGACAGAAGACAGCACTTCTTCGAACAATGCAGACCAAACTTTTGGAACGCGCTGCCATGGGAGGGTCATTCGCTTACAAGGCTGTAAAGGGGGATTGGACAAAGTCAGGATGGAAAAGTCCATTAAAAGCTGCTAGCCATTGGGGATAAAAGGACCTCCGTGTTCAGTGGCAGTATACCTCTGCATACTAGGTGCTACAGGGGCAACAACAGGGGGAGGTTTGGCCTCTGTGCCCCTTCTGTGATGCTTCTGGGGCATCTGATCAGCCGTTGTGAGAAACTGAACACTCATCCAGATGGGCCACAGCCACAGTTGCCAATCTCCAGGTAGATACTGAAAGAAAACCACTGTGCAAACAGGCTTACAACAAATAATCCAATAAATACAATTTCTGACAAATATCCCCAAATGTGTTAGATGTTATTATTTATAAAATATTTTATACAACTTAGTTTCAGAACTATGGGGCATTTCAAATGTGGTGGGGGTTGTATGGGCTGTCCATTAGCAATGGAAATAAAATAATTCCAATATCCTGTCACCTCACAAGTGTTTAGGTTGCAACATTTCTCCAGCTGCAACACAAAATGCATTGTGTATGCAACATTATGCCCATGTAGATTGTGGTGTATTGGAATCAGTACTTCTTCCATTAAATTACGAATATTGGAGCATATGTCAAGGATCAGAAATGATGTTAATGAAGCCCCCATTGTATCCCACTATAGAGAAAAGGGTAATCTACCAAGAGATCTCCTTTTTTGCTTTACAGAGGTTTGTCCCACATAGTTATAATAACATAATGGATGTTACAAGGAAATTATTGCAAATGGAGGCATCCTGGATATTTAGACTGAGAATGTACATACAGTATAGAGAAGAGGAGGTTGAGGAGGGACATGTTTGCTCTCTTTAAGTATTTGAAGGGCTGTCACTTAGAGGAGGGCAGGGAGCTGGTCCTGTTGGCAGCAGAGGAAAGGACTCACAATAATGGGTTTAAATCAAGGGCAGGAATGTACTGAAGGAATCACATGAGACAGCTCTTTTGAGGGTAGAGAAATCTGTATGCCTTTCAAGGCAGCAATAGTTTATTTTATACACACTCTGCCCCCCCCCCACTGTGAGGTGAGGCTGGGGTTTGCATGTACAGAAACGGGGGAAACAGATACTTTCAGGGAGGATGCTTAAGGATGCTTACATAGTACAATAATTAACGAGCTACTCTGAGCTTTAAAATGCCCACAAGTACAGGATGTGCAAAGGTCAGGATTCTTACTGGATCAGAGTCACTGATCAATCCAGATGTTTACAGAGTCTGGAAATATAGGCCCAAATCAGGACAGGTGTGCCTTATCGCTGATCTTTGCCCACATTTGATCGCTGACCTTTGCCCACAATGTACCAGCCTAGGAAGGTGGTCAGCTCCCCCTCACTGGCAGTCTTTAAGCAGCGGCTGGACAAACACTTCTCAGGGATGCTTTAGGCTGATCCTGCATTGAGCAGGGGGTGGACTAGATGGCCTATATGGCCCCTTCCAACTCTGTGATTCTATGAATTTGAACTTTGATATCTCTGGTTGTATTTGAATATTATGCCTTTGCTACTGTCTCTTTAAGATCTTTCAAAAGATTATGCCTTCGCTACTGTCTCTTTAAGGTCTTTCAGAGTCTCTTAAAGCATTTTTAGATGAATTCCATGCAGCTGTTTCTTATTTATTTGGCTTTACTTAAGATATAATTTTGGAATGTTCACTATATATATTGTTGCCAGAGGTTAAGATATTGGAGGACTGCACCCTATGGAAAAGTGCTCATGGTGGTATACGTTCTGTAAAATATTTGTCTGTTTGCATAGTAAGTAACCAGTATTTGCCATTTAATACTTTAGTGTTTGATTCACTACACAGCTGTCTTGTTTTCAGACAACATATTGTGACGATGAGGAGTCTTACAGTCATTTGAAGAATTCTTGGCTTTGATAAAGGCTTTGAAGAAGCCGAAACAAGGAGCAATTGGGCATCCGTTTCCGTTGCTAAGTCATATAGTTGAAATCTGAAGCCTCAAGTGGTGGGCACAATTGTTTATGAAACTTGTTTTGGACTTCAACAAATGTAGTTGGCTTGTACTTAAGTAATATATCTTGCTGCATTGTGTTTATATTTTTGCCAAGCCGAATGGCTGTAATCTGAAGCTTCAAGGTTGTTGGCATAAATTTCCATGTGATTGGACTGCTAAACGTAGTCGGCTTCGTTAATGTATTACATATTACTGTACAGTATTGTTCTTTGCGGGAATGAATTTTTTATTGTGGTTCTGAAACTAAGTTGTATAAAATATTTTATAAATAATAACATCTAACACATTTGGGAATATTTGTAAGAAATTGTATTTATTGGATTATTTGTTGTAAGCCTGTTTGCACAGTGGTTTTCTTTTACACTGTGTTGCCCATTTATTATTTTTTGTGCAGGTGGAACCTGGAGGTCTCCCAGAATAAATGCTGAGCTCACTTCCCCTGGAGAAAACGGCTGCTTTGGAGGGCGAACCCTATTGGTCCCTCCCCTCCCTAGGCTCCACCCCCAACCTTCCGGGAATTTCCTAGCTCAGAGCTTGCAGCCCTAAGTCTGAAAATAAGACACAGGAAGGGGAAAACAAACTTGACCCAAAAACTGGAATCAAGAACCAGAAGGGTAAGAAAGAAGTCTTGATACAGGGCCAATATTAAAAACCTAGTTAAAACGTATAATATACATGTACTTATTAGAAAGACCGTTAAAAACATATAAGGGCCCAATGAAAGCCTCGTTAAAAAGTTGAAGTGGCCTAAACACAAGGGCCAATACCCATGATGACCTGATGCGTTTCCGCCCTATTGGGGTCCAAAAAGCACCTGTGTGGCTATCTAAGTCAGAGCTAGAGTGTCCTCAGGCAAATAGCTGGAAGATGTTCTAATTCAGCAGCTGTGCATTTGGCACCAGACACATGACTTTCATCTTTAGAGGCCTCACAAACATCTTTGTCGTATGTCTATAGATCTTGCTGTTTAACCTTCCTTTTCTTGGTCCAGTATTCACTTATTGGTTATCTTATTGTAATATGTATTATTGTTACGGGTACCTCAGTATTCTTTGACCTCTGAAGAAGGTCCCAATAGGGCGGAAATGCATCAGGTCATGGGTACTGGCCACTTGAACTTTTTAACGAGGCTTTCATTGGGCCCTTATATGTTTTTAACTATCTTTCTAATAAGTACATCTATATATCTAATAGCGAAAGGCGCCCCCTGCGTGCAGATACCTAAATCCGCGCATCGGGGGCACCTGGGGGGGAGGGAGATTTTTGTGCACACTTGGGACAGTCCCCAGGTGTGCACAAAAATCTAAAAACCTGAAAAAAATATCAGGGCAATACTTAAATTCCCCCCAAATTGAAACCGGAGGGGGACAGGAGCGAGGTGGCAGGGGGGAAGGCAAGGGGGAGAGCGAGCGGGGGGTGGAGGAGACGGGGGAGGAACCGGTGGGATGGGGGGAAACTTACCTCCTCCTCCTGCTTCCTCCTCTGCCTCCTGTGTGGAGGTCCCCCCCGCGAGTATCGCGGGTCCCGCCCCCTTGTGTATATTATAAGTTTTAACTAGGTTTTTAACATTGGCCCTGTATCAAGATTTCTTTCTAGCCCTAAGTCTGATCCAGCAGGGCTCTTCTTGTGCTTATGTTCTGGGGCCACATTCTGTGCTCACAAGTGGGGTGTTCTGGCATAAAAGGGGACTTTTGGGGGGCTCATAATGCCTCTCAAGTTGCCTATTTTACATCTATTCCCTGTCTCTACTGGCAGCTGCTTCTGTGCCATTTTTATTTTTTAAATGTCCAACTATCCATTGACTTAGCACAGTGGGATGTTCCCACTTACTCGTCCTGCTATAGCCAACAGAGTCACCCCAAATTTTGTTCCTGGGGGGTCAGCAGGGTGCAAAGTGGGGGTCTGCACTGGGAGGCAGAAACAGCAGACATTGTCATTCCCTCTACCAACACAAATGCCACTGGAGGAACCAGTAGTTGGATCCAGGCCAGTATCTCCTTGCAGAATGAGTGACCCCAGCCAATCAGTGAACAGCCAATAAAACGACCTCACAATGTCATGTCACTCATTGTATTGGCCTAGGTGTCAATGTTACAAAGCCCGTTCAGAGCAAGGGCAATGCTTCCTGCCCTCAGTCTGAAGGAGCAAACACTTTTGTCACTGTTCACAATCACCCACCCACCCACACAAAAAAAGCACTGAAATGGTGGGTGGTTTGAGTGCTTGTTTGTTTTTGCAGAGCAGAAAGTGTTTGCCAAATGCCTCAGCCTAATCTACCTTGCAGGGATAAAATGCAGGGGTCATTTCCTGCAGGAGCGCACATGAGCGGAGCTCCGGCAGTAAGGAGCTCAGGGGGCGGGCACATGCAACAAGCCCCACCCCCTACTCCCAGCAGCCCTCAGTTGGGCCACGAGGAGCAAGAAGCAGCCAGGTAAGTTGCAGAGCCCCCCCCCCCAGCACACCTTCAGGTACAAGCTCTCCCTCCTCTGCGAGGACAGCTCTGCGCGCCCGCCCTCCAATAGCTAGCAATCCAAAACAGTCCAGTGGAGCCTGAGTAGTGGGTGTTGCCTTCCGACACACTTCCGGTGATGTCAGGGGGTGTGGCATATGCAAATAAGTTACGCTAATAAGTTATGCTAATGAGCTCCTGCACTCTTTGTCTACGAAATGACCCCTGATAAAACGTATTTATTTGTTTTAACCTTTTCTGTCCTGCCTTTCTGCCCAAACAAGATTCACACAAGGCAGCGAACATCAAGGCATTAAAAATGGAGGCCAGAAAGGTGGGGTATAAATAAAGTACACCAGTAAACAAGAGGAGAGGAAATTCAGCTCAGCCACAGCCGCAGGGTTTCTTCTGGGCCCAGCAGAGAGGCAGGCAGAAGCCGAAGCCAGCGGCTTTCAGAGCCGGAATGTCAGGCCCCATCCCACAGCCTGGCCATAAACAATCTCTTGGGCCACATCCAAACCTCTGGCATCCATGGCTGCTAAGCACATTATCGCCCACACTTTAAGAAGCTCAGCCTTTCGTTGGGGCACCTGGGATGGGAATCTTTTCTTAATGGGTTAGTTATGGCACTTCCAAAATAAATGAACTGGAAGCCGAACCTCTCCCTCTCTCCCCCCCTTCAATTGGCTGTTATTGCCGGCAGTTTATCAACATTAACTGATTAGGCGCAGGATGATGGATTTGCCCTGCCTCCGATGGGAGCTAAGTGAGGGGGGGGGGAGGCACTTTCCCTTCGGAGTCTCAGGCTCCAGCTTGTAACCGCTGCCTCGAATGCTTGTCTCCTCCTGACCGCATCAGACGAGAGAATCCATTTCCTCCCCCCTTTGCAAAAAAAATAACAACAACAACAATGATAATAACAGCAGCAACCACATGCTGATAAGCCGGCATCCAAACGCTTCCTTTCCAGGGAGGCCTGGCTCTGAAGCAAGCGGGCACCCCGGGCGGGTGCTGGGTGCCTCAGCCAGACACTGGCTTGGCTCCTGAGCTCTCTTGACCACCCTCTTTCCAGCAGGCAGGCATGGGGGGGGCACCAGGGAAAAGTGCTTCCGGCAACTGCTTGGGGCTTCCAGCAGCCAAGCCAAACACAGCCCAAAGGACCAGATCGCAGGCAGTGCTGAGTCATTGTATCTGGTCCCCGCTCCCTCCCCCCAAGTCGGCTTGTGAAAGATGCAATCTGAAGTGAAAGACCTACAGTCCATGTTCGGCTTAAATGCATGTCACACACCACACCCAGCACACACTCACTCCCCGTGAGAGGTCCTATTTACAGTTGCATACCCAATAGGCCTACCCTCGGATCCAGGTGAACCCATTGGTGCGCCCTAAGATCCACGGTGGCTATTGTCTCTTAGAACTGAGCCTGTGCTAGACCGCATGGCCGGGCCCATGTGGCCGCGGCCATCTTCGGACCCCGATACATTACACCGCCTGTGTTTTCCCCCACTAAAAATTGCCCCCCCAGCTGTTTCCCCACACACAGAGACACACACACACACTGCCCAAGAAAAACAAATCCAGGTCCTCTTTCCCAAGAGGGAGGGGAGCCTGGGATCCAAGCTGAGTGCATCTCAAAAAGAAGATTGCAAAGCTGGGGGGAAAGTCCAAAGGCAAGCGCCCCACGTGATCAAGGGGCTAGAGCACCTTCCCTAAGAGGCAAGGCTAAAGAGACTGGGACCTTGCAGTCTAGAAACAGATGGCTAAGGGGGAGACGTGACAGAGCTTTACAAAATGATGCATGGGGTAGAGAGTGGACAGAAAGGATTTTTTTCTCCCTCTCCCCAAATACGAGCACTCAGCGGCATCCAATGAAGCTGGTGGGCAGTAGATTCTGGACAAACAAAAGGAAATACTTCTTTACTCAACAAGTGCTTAAAATGTGGAATTCGCTGCCAGAAGGTGTGGCCACAGGCAGAGATGGCTTTAAAAGGGTATTGGATTCATGGAGGATCAGTCTATCGGTGGCTACTAGCCATGGTGGCTAAAGGAAACCACGAGAAGGCCAAGCCGCCGCCAGACCTGATGGGCCCCGGCAGCAGCCAGAGCAACAGCAGCCAGAAGCCACCAGGGGAGGCCACCAAGATGCGCTGGGGAGGGGGAGGGGCAGGCTGGGGGCGCACTCAAGGGTCTGCCTGGGCTTGGGGGCTTGGCAGGGGTGGCAGCAGCAGGTGGACGGTGGATGGAGCTACTGGCTTGCCGAGCTTGACGGCTGCCCTGCCTGCCTTCCTGCCTGCCTGCCTGCCTGCCTGCCTGCCTGCCTGCCTCCTCCACACAGGGATGGAGAGGGAGAAGGAGAGCCCGGTGAGCGGGTGAACGAGCATGGAGCTCCCCTCCTCTCTGCTCCTCCCTGGGCAGGAGGCCAATCAAGACTGGCTCGGCCTCCTTTCCCTTCGTGCCAGTTTGGGCAGCGCAATGGCTGCAGTGCAGGACCACGAGCTGGACAAGCTGCTCAAGAGAAAGAGGAGCAGCAAGGAAAACCCAGCAGGGACCAGGGCTTTGTTTGTAGAAAAAGCCCAGCAGGAACTCATTAGCATAATAGGCCACACCTAACAGCAGAAACTCATTAGCATATTAAGCCACACACCCTGACGGTGCAGCTCGTTAGCATATTAGGGCACACCCCCATGCCTTCCCTTGGCTTTTCCCGCTGCTCCCCTGGCGGTGGGCAAAAAAAAGGCCCCCCGTGGCAAGCCAGCCCTTGGACAGGCTGGGGAAGGCATGGGGAGGCATTTAAATGCCATCCCGGATCCTTCCAGGGGGGCCCCCTGGCCCGCCCGCCTTGGAGTCGCAGGGGGGGTCGCTCTCCAGGCCTTCCCTCTGTAGCCACACACGCAGAGGTTTTGGCTGTGGTGGGCATGGCCAACGCTGAAGCCAGCCAGAACTCTGCTCCTGTACATTCCTGCCCAAAAATAGCCCTGGCGGGGACAACATGCCTATGTCACTTCCGGGTTACGTAGGCATGTCAGGCATGTTAACATAAGGACATAAGAACATAAGAGACGCCAATGTTGGATCAGGCCAAAGGCCCATCGAGTCCAACACTCTGTCACACAGTGGCCAAAAATACCAGGAGGTCCACCAGTGGCCAAAAATATCAGGAGGTCCACCAGTGGGGCCAGGACATTAGAAGCCCTCCCACTGTTGCCCCCCCCCAAGCACCAAGATGACAGAGCATCACTTGCCCCAGAGCCCCTATCTATACCTTTTAGCTAATAGCCACTGATGGACCTCTGCTCCATATGCTTATCTAATTCCCTTTTGAAGCCGTCCATGCTTGTAGCCGCCACCACTTCCTGTGGCAGTGAATTCCAAGTGTTAATCACTCTTCGGGTGAAAAAGTACTTCCTTTTGTCCGTTCTAACCCAACCGCTCAGCAGTTTCATTGAGTGCCGACAAGTTCTTGTATTTGAGAAAGGGAGAAAAGTTCCTCTTTCTCTACCTCATGCATAATCTTATAAACCTCAATCGTGTCACCCCTCAGTCATCGTTTCTCCATGCTAAAGAGCCCTAAGTGCTTTAACCTTTCCTCATAGGGAAAGTGTTCCAACCCTTTTATCATTCGAGTTGCCCTTTTCTGCACTTTTTCCAAAGCTATAATATCCTTTTTAAGGTGTGGTGACCAGAACTGCACACAGTATTCCAAATGAGGTCTCACCATTGATTTATATAGGGGCATTATTATATTGGCTGATCTGTTTTCAATACCCTTCCTAATAATCCCCAGCATAGCATTGGCCTTCTTTATTGCAGTCACACACTGTCTCAACATTTTCAGTGAGTTATCCACTACAACTCCAAGATCTCTCTCTTGATCAGTCTCTGCCAGTTCAGACCCCATCAATGTGTATTTATATTTAGGATTTTTAGCTCCAATGTGCATCACCTTGCACTTGGCCACATTGAACCCCATTTGCCATGTTGACACCCAATTCAGCAGTCTGTCTTTCTAATCTCCCTTACAAATTCCTTTGTGAGAGAACGGCTGCTCTTAGGTCAGCAACTGAATGTCCTGGAAGGTTAAATTGTCCCCCCGCTGCTTTGAATGTTGTGGTTTCTGATGTCAGACCTATGTCCATCAATTCTTTGTTGAAGGGACTGGCCTGTTTGTCCAGTGTAGAGGATGGAAGGTGTAGTGTATTCCAAAGCTGCCATGGAATGCAGAATGTATGTGAAACATCTCATAGACTTGTAATGTTAAGCTTCATCCTGGGCTAGGATCCAAAGTCATCCAATGGTATTTTTAGCCCAGGAAGTAACAAGCCAATCACTTAGCAGTTAGCTCCCTGAGCGGGAACGGCCGTGATTGGTCCCTTATGTGAACAACCTTATTGGTTGGTATGTGTACAGTGGGTGTGGCTATATTAGCCGGGAATGTTTAAAAGCAGGACAGCTGCAATGTAAATGCCATGTTGACGCCCACTTGCCCATCTTTGACAGATCCCTTTGGAGTGCCTCACAATCCTCACTGGTTTTCACCACCCTGAACAACTTCGTATCATCCGCAAATTTAGCCACTTCACTGCTTACTCCCATCTCCAAATCATTAATGAACAAGTTAAAAAGCAGTGGACCAAGTACTGATCCCTGCGGTACCCCACTGCTTACTACCCTCCACTGAGAAAATTGTCCATTTATACTCACTCTCTGTTTTCTATTAATTAGCCAGGTTTTAATCCATAAAAGGACTTGTCCTTCTATCCCATGATTTTTGAGCTTACTTAGGAGCCTTTGATGAGGAACTTTATAAAAAGCTTCTGGAAGTCCAGGTAAACAATATCTATTGGATCCCCCTTGTCCACATGTTTGTTCACCCCCTCAAAGAACACTAACAGGTTAGTGAGACAAGATCTTCCCTTACAGAACCCATGCTGAGTCTGCCTCAATAGGTTTTGTTCATCTATGTGCCTACTAATTCTTTCCTTAATAATGGTTTCCACCAATTTACCCGGTATCGACGTCAGACTGACTGGCCTGTAATTACCCGGGTCTCCTCTGGAACCCTTTTTAAAGATGGGAGTGACATTAGCTACCTTCCAGTCCTCAGGAATGGAGGCAGGTTTTAAGGAAAGATTACATATTTTTGTCAGGAGATCCACAAGTTCACATTTGAGTTCTTTCAGAACTCTCGGATGTATGCCATCTGGGCCTGGTGATTTTTCAGTTTTTAAGTTGTCTATCAGTTGTAGGGCCTCCTCTCTCGTCACCTCAATCTGACTCAGGTTCCTCCCTGCTCCTAGTATTTGGCCCCCTAACAAAAATGTTCTGGCTATGGGCCTGCCCAAATCTCCAGGGATTTCCTAACCCAGAGCTGGCAACATAACTCCATCCATGGCATTTCACCCTGCGGACCTCATGCCTCCCCCCAAGCCCTTCTCTCCTCAGGCTCCACCCCCACATCTCCAAGAATTTCCCAGCTTGAGCCAGCCAACTTTAACTCCAGTCCAACACAAATATTTCCTGGAGGTGGGCCTGTCTGGCTTCCATTCTCCCTTTCCTTCTCGCAGCACTGGCTTTCAGACGGCTGAAAGCGGGGAAATGGAGACTTTTCTACAAAACGTCATTCAGAAGAAAAGGAAGAATTATAACAGCCGGCAAAGCCTTGCATTAAAAAAAAAAATAGATAAATTTCCAGTGCCTGAAAAAGACAGCTTGGTATTGCTTATCAACCATGATTTCACCAGATAGCTATTTCAAAACACAGGCGCTGGTCTTTTTATAATAAATGAAAGCAATAACCCCCAATAGCCTGCCCAGAGTTATAATTAAGAAGCGCACAGGGCTGAAAGCAACGGGAGAAAAGACATTCTCCTCTCCGACAGGCGATTCAGTGGCCTCGGTGTCCTTAATTCCTGGCTGGAACGCAACCGTTGTCCAAAGCAGGGCCCCTGCAATTATCTGTTTCAAAAGAAACATGCTGGGGCTCAAGCTGACTGGGAACGGTGGGGGGTGGGGGCTGCAGCTTTCTGCACCTCCTCGGAAGCCATCTCTGGACAGGCTGAGATTAATTTTAAAAAACCCTATACACATACACACATACACCAAGTCTGCCTCCTTCAGAGGAATCCATGTTGGAACTGTAGAGCGCATGAGCACATGAACCTGCATTATACTGCATCAAGCCCTTATTCCATCAAGATCACCAAGGGTCATTTCCTGCAGGAGCGCACAGGAGCAAAGTTTCAGCATTAAGGAGCCCAGGGGGCAGGCACATGCAACAAGCCCCGCCCCCCACCCCCACCCCGCTCCCAGCAGCCCTCAGTCG
>NW_015175979.1:1188091-1190926 GCF_001447785.1 Gekko japonicus
ATAGCTAGCAATCCAAAAGAGTCCAGTGGAGCCTGAGCGGTGGGTGTGGCCTTCTGACACACTTCCGGTGACGTCAGGGGGTGTGGCATATGCAAATGAGTTATGCAAATGAGTTATGCTAATGAGCTCCTGCACCTCTTTTTCTACGAAATGACCCCTGAAGATCACTATTGTCTACGCAGACCGGCAAAGGCTCTCCGGGGCCCCAGGTGGATGTCCTTCACATCACCTGCTGACTGCTCCTTTTAACTGGAGGTGTCAGAGGTTGAACCCGGGACCTTCGCTCTTCCCCTGAGCCCCAGCAACCCCCCCCCTGTGCACTGTGTGTTCCTGTGTCGGTTCCGAGCTGCTCCACACTTGCCTTAGATGGTGATGATGTTGTAGTTGCTCACAGTCCCCCCCCCCCCCGGTCAGGTTCCACAGCCAAGGGCAAATGGGGGCCCTCTGCCCACCGCCCAGCTCTGTACGCCTGGCACCGCTCCTCAGCTCTCTTTCCACCACCACCCCCCTTGCAGAAGACGACGCATATCCCTTTTTGAAATCCAGCCAATGAAAAGAAGCAGACGGGCTCCTCTGCGCCTCCTTGATAAACATCCCTGGATCGGCTTCTTCCTAAAGAGGTGTCTATTTAACACAATTTCCATCTCAAGCAGCTGCTTTGCATTTCCTTTTGGCTTTATTAAAACTGATTTTCTCTTTGCACTCCACAAACTGATCTGATTACATTTCCATTTCTCCCTGAAGAAAGGTGCGGGGGGGTGGGGGAGGAACCGCTCCCGCTCGTCTTTGCTGTGGGAAGATGGATTCCCGGGGTTGGCGCATGTGTTATTTTATGTTATTTTTGTTCCATTTTAATAGCTCTTCGTTGATGGCCCCAGGGAACAAGCCTGTCTCGCACCCTCACCACACATTTCCATGGGAACAAAGCGGGAGGGAGCAGGGAGCGCCTGCGTGGACGGGATTCTCTTTCAAAGCGGAGGAGGAGGAGGCATCTCTGACCTCAAGCCCGAGTGGTTGCTTGCGACTAGACCACAAGAGGATGCTAGAGATGGCACTCACGGGCCTGGGCATGCAGGCTGCCCCCCCCTCCCCGGGGCTCGGTTTCATATCAGTCCTCCACTCCTCCTTTGCCTGTTGAGCTGTACAAGGATCATGCCCAGGGAAGGTAGCTGGGAAGTCAAATAGCGCCTCCACCACCTTGACGGCAGCAGAAATCCTCCCGCCCAGCCCCATACTTTGGGCAGGCACCTTGAGGGCACTGAGGGGTGATGCCCAAGGAGGGAATGATTGGGGCAGCGACTGAGGGCCGGGGCCGAGCAGACCAGGGGTGTTCCAGCCATCTCCCAGGGAGGTTTCCTGGCCCTGGTGGGAAAACGCTGCCAAAGAGCAGATCCAAAACTCCAACGTGATTAAGATTGATTGGGCCTGCACATCATTTTGACAGGTCCACAGCAAATGCCTGGTGCCAAGTGGGGGATTTGGTAATAATTACCATCTTTAATTACTACTAAAACATCAATTGCTCTTGTTCAATTAGCAGCACAGATCCAGGCGTGGCCAATTTCTGCAGCACAGAATAGGCTGAAAATTGATTTCGGAACACTTAATGCAGATCTGAAATTGCTAACCTGATAAGAAGGGACCACGCAAAGACCCAGCTCACCGGCCGCAAGGAACATGGCGCTGATGTAATTGCTTCGGTGGAAGATTAATAAGTTGTGTACCGTACTTAGATCTGGTACATCGCATGGAAGTCACTCATTAGAGAGGCAAGGGCAGGGACAGGGGGAGGGAATGCTAACAAGGATGCTGGCAATTAGACCGGAAGCCCCGGTGTTGAAAAGCTCCTATCCCACACCTTTCAAGCAGTTATAAGGTTGCTGTCCTAGAAGAACTGCTGAGTAAGGCCCAGAAGCCATTCCTGGGTAGTCGCTGGCCACTGTGGACTGAGAGAAGAGGCCCAAGGACTTCGCAAGGGCCTCCAGAGTCCGGGTTGCCAGCTCTGGGTTGGGAAATTCCTGGAGATTTGGGGGGTGGAGCCTGCGGAGAGTGGAGTTTGGGGAGGGGGGGCCGCTCAGCAGAGATGTGAAGCCAGGGAGTCCACCTTCCTAAGCGGCCATTTTCTCCAGGGCAGCTCATGTCTGCTGTCTGGAGATCAGCAGTAATTCCAGGAGGTCTCCAGGTCCCGTAATTGTATCTATGTTGCAGCCTTGTGGATCCAGTGATTTGTGGATCCACTTTCCCTATGAGGAAAGGTTAAAGTGCTTGGAGCTCTTTAGCTTGGAGAAACGACAGCTGAGGGGTGACATGATCGAGGTTTATAAGATTATGCATGGGATAGAGCAGGTAGAGAAAGAGGTACTTTTCTCCCTTTCTCACAATACAAGAACTCCTTGTGGGCACTCCATGAAATTGCTGAGCGGTCGGGTTAGAAGGGATAAAAGGAAGTACTTCTTCACCCAAAGAGTGATTAACACATGGAATCCACTGCCACAGGAGGTGGTGGGAGCTACAAGCATGGATGGCTTCAAGACGGAACTGGAAAAACATATGGAGCAGAGGTCCATCAGTGGCTGTTAGCCACAAGGTATGGATAGGAACTTTCGGTCTGGAGCAAGTGATGCTCTGTATTCTTGGTGCCTGGGGGGGGGCAACAGTGGGAGGGCTCCTAGTGTCCTGGCCCCACTGCTGGACCCCCCTGGTGTTTTTGTCCACTGTGTGACACAGAGTGTTCGACTAAATGGGCCATTGGCCTGATCCAGCATTGGCTTCTCTTGTGTTCTTATGTTCTTCTGTGCCAGAGGGAGCTCCACATCAGGGCCAGCTCCCTTCCTT
>NW_015175979.1:1191276-1214226 GCF_001447785.1 Gekko japonicus
GCACAGTAGCAGTTGCACCACACCCTCCCTCAGAAGAAAGGAGCTACCACCTCCTCCACTGCTAGAGGCTGGGGGGTGAGGTGCAACCTCGGGGGGAGGGGGAAGCAGCACTCTCCTTCTTGTGTGGCCCCCAAGTTGTCAGCTGGGCAGGAAACTGGCCCTGCATGCAAAACCCTCTTGCCCGGGGAGGAGAAAGAAAGCCCTATGGCAGAGGTGTCGAGCTCATCTATTACAAGGGCTGGATCTGACATAAATGTCACTTTGATGGGCCCGGCCACGTGTGCCATAAAACGTAATGCCAGGTACCGTAAATATAAACTTTATAAAGGACACAGGCAAAACCAATTAACAATATTAATTTTTACTCAAAATACAAACAAGAGTGATTGATTTACTGGGGAACCCACAATTGGTCTACTGTAAAGGTAAAGCTAAAGGTTCCCTTGCTCGAAAGCCAGTCGAGTCCAACTCTAGGGTTGCGGTGCTCATCTCCGTTTCAAAGCCGAAGAGCCAGCGCTGTCCAGAGACGTTTCTGTGGTCATGTGGCCAGCATGACTAAACACCAAGGCGGTGGCTCAAGTGGTTAAGACGCTGAACTGCAGGCTGTGGAAGGTCAGCAATTTGAGACCCGAGTTGCCACATGACGGAGTGAGCTCCCGTCTCTAGTTCCAGCTCCTGCCAACCTAGCAGTTCGAAAGCAAGAAATTGTAAGTAGATAAATAGGTACCACTTCGGTGGGAAGGTAACAGCATTCCGTGGTCTACTGAGGAACCCACAAAAGCCACAATAAATGTATTTAATCACATACAAGACTAGATTTTTTCCAAGGGGTACCATAAAAGGGGGAGTACCTGACATTTCCATACATACCAGTTGTTTGCCGGCCGGGTAAGAGCCCTGGGCGGGGCCTCTTCCGGCCCCGGGGCCTTATGTTTGACACCCCTGCCCTCTGGGGAGGTCTTGGGCACATTGTTCCAACCCTTCCTTCTCGCCACACTTCAAGCTGGATCCCAGCCCCTCTCAAAGCCTCTGCTTGACCTGGTCCTCGTTTTCCCTGCTCCCAGAGAGTGCCTTAAGTGGCCCTCCAACAGAGTCTTCTTTCCGTCCCTCTGGTTCCGAGCTGCAGTTCCCCACCCGGGCCGCCAAGCAGTGATGCTTTGCTTGCCATGGCCCTCAGCAGCCTCTGGCTCCTGGAGCATGATGCACCGAGGCAGCTGTCCCGGCACCTTGTGTCCCGCTGCTCTGAGCCAGGGCAGATCGGGGCTTCCAAGCACTGCGTCTCAGGCACAGAGAGAGCCCAGGCATGGGGGGGGGGGACAGTGGACGTGCGGGGGCCCAAAGCATAGTTCATTGACATCCCTTCAGAAACAGAGTAGGCCTTTTTTTTTTCCTTCGTGACTCACGGGATTGTATAGAGAGGAAGGGAGGGAAAAGGAGAGGAGGGTGGAAACATATTAGACGTTTGTATCATGCCCAGAGGAATTATTCTGGGCTTTGTTTACAGGGGGTGTGTGTCAAGGTTTATGGCTTAAAAATCAAAATAGCAAGGGGAGCGGTACATGATGTGAGCAGAAAGCAAGACCAAAGGTAGTCTGACCCTCTATGTGGAGACACTGCATTGAGAGGTCTTAGCAAATGCTGGGTTATTGGGGCTCTTTTTGTAGCAGGAACTCCTTTGCATATTAGGCGACATGCCCCAAATGTAGCCAATCCTCCAAGAGCTTACAGTAGCACCTGTAAAAAGAGCTCTGTAAGCTCTTGGAGGATTGGCTACATTAGGGGTGTGTCGCCTAATATGCAAAGGAGTTCCTGCTACAAAAAGAGCCCTATAAGAACAATACCGAGTCTCTTCTATGAATCTGACTCATCTGTTTCCTAAAGCTATCCAAGCTACCTCCATACATCACATCTTGTGGCAGTGAGTTCCATAAGCCAATTATGCATTGTGTAAAAAAGTTTATATTACTTAAATTCACTGATTCTGTGCCCCCCCCTCTCTCTCTCACACACACACACACACACCATTTGCTCCTATTGTATCCTGTTCCCTTATACAGTCCAGATGATGATGAGATGCACAAACAAACAAGGGTATTGTTTTTTTCTTTTATCAAAGATTTTATTAAAAGAAGAACAAATCTGGGGGGAAACAGCCCCCACCTGCTGTGCCACACAACTGCACAGCTAAAAGCAAAATCAAGAAACTTTTTAAGGCAGCTGCTAATTTGGGTGGCTGTCGACAGCTACATTTGCATACGGAAACATAAAAAAGATGTTTCGCTCGTGTATTTTTGAAAAGGGCTGACTTTAATTCTATTTAGTTTAAGAAGGGCACGTCACTCACTCCCACCGGTCATTCTGAACGATATTTCTATTGTGTTTCCACAAAGCTGTCTTTGGGCCGCAGTGTCTCTTGCAGTGGCTCTGAATACTAATGCGGAATCTGCTGATATTCAGAAGGGGGGGCTGGTCCCCAAATTGCAGGCATCTGGCCCTTGTGGAACACGGAGTGGAGGGGTGCAGAAAAGCTCGACCTTTCCGCAACGCAAGGAAACGTTTCTTTTGTCAGGGTAAGATTTTTTTGCTAACACAGTATCAAGAGATTAGGGCTGCAGCGTCTGTTTTTCTATCATCGGCTTTTTTATCACTACGAGTTAACTTCAGGTGCAAATTGTTTGGCTGTTACCGCTGGGGATGTTTCCTTCAAACATTCTAGTTTTCTGATGCATGAGAGAAGGAAGGGGCCCATGTGCAAACTAAAATGAGTGCATATTGTCACAGACAGGGAGGCAGGAAAACATGTCCCGGGAAACCTCACAGAAAGGTCTCGTGCACTTTGAGTGGCCCGCAAGCTCCCAAAGGGGGCCCCCACATCCTCTGCCAGCATTGCAGCTGTAGACGGGGGGGGGCGGTTCTCATCTTCTATCAGCGCTCTATTTTAGTTTGTTTGTTTATTCGATTTATACCCCGCCCTCCCCGCTGAGACAGGCTCAGGGCGGCTTACAAAGGATAAAATATAAATAACAATTGTGAACATAGTTAAAAACAAGTTTAAAACAATCCAGTCATAAAGTGCTAGCTAGATATATATAACTCCTTAAAGATGGCGGTACATTCATATTAATATGTTCTACATTCTGCCGTGCGTCTCAGCTCCTTGATCATTGTCACATATATATATGCAGCAGGCGCTGGAGCTGGCTGGAAACAAAGACCCCTTCACCCCACCCCACCTCATTACACCTTGAGAGCAACTGGCTAGGACCAGGTGGACCTGTGTTTCAACTGCCTCACTAAGCTGTGGAGCTCACCTGGTGAACTTGGGCCAGTCACTGTTTCTCAGTGTGACCTACTTTCACAGGGCGGTTGTGAGCACAACAGGGAGAAAACACGTGTTCCACACAGCTCCTTGGAGGTTTGGCTTTGTCAAGGTTTTTTTTGAATGGCAGACCACTGGTCCCAGAGGGCCTGCCACCACGTCTGAAGGTCCCCAGGTGTTGGCACAAGAGTATCCATAGTAGGCAAAGGAGCCCCTTCATACCCATCTATCGCGAGAAAGCCCCATGGAGCTATGCATGGAGTTATTGTAACTATATTCCGCATAGGGTAACAAACCAGCCCAGTCGTTTTGTTGATAATTGGTAAAACAACGAAGGAATTGTTCCAATATCTGATTGACACGTTCTGTTTGCCCATCAGTCTCAGGGTGATGAGCACTACTGGGACCCCGTTCAATGCCCAAAACTTGTAGGAGCTCCTTCCAAAACGTAGCAACAAACTGGGCACCCCAGTCGGATATTATTTTACTCGGGGTGGAATGCAACCTCACTATGTGATGCATGAACAACTTAGCCAGCGCCTTTGCTGTAGGTAGTTGTTTGCACAGAATGAAATGGGCCTGTTTAGAAAATAGGTCCACAACCCCCCAAATCACAGAGAGACAGAGAGTGAGTTAAATGTATGAGACAGAAAGGGCCCTGGCCTGGATGGCCTATGCTAGTGAGATCTCATCAGATCTTGAAAGCTAAGCAGGGTCCACCCTGGTTAGTATTTAAATGGGAGACCACCAAGGAAATTGAGGGTCACTGTGCAGAGGCAAGCAATGGCTAACTGCCTCTGAACATCTCTTGCCACGATAACCCTACGAGAGGTCACTCAAAGTCAATTTTCCACAACCAGGGAGACAGGAGGCTTTTCCTACCAGCTGTTCGGTGCATTCCTTTACTTGAAATCAAGAGGGTGTCGTCCACCCCACCCCCTGCCATTGCAACTGCCATGTGAGCTATGGCCGGCTGTGCTCAGGGCAGCATGTTAGTGCTCATGCGCAGGCATTTATATGCATGGACAAGATGCATCCCCCTCACCGCTCCCAGATGTGGCTGCAAGAGACCCCCCAGAGGGAACTGAGGAATGACAATCACAACTGCCAATGTTGTTGTTTCAAGGCATTCCCAAAGAGCAAGCAGCATGAGGAACATCCAGGGTCAGGGTGAGGGAGCAAAAAATAGGCAGGGATTGTCCCTGGTAGCCCTGGGCGGCCCACGTGCATGGCTGGGCGAGTGATGCACACAGGAGGCCAAGGCGGCTGGAAGGAAGGCCCAGTCCGCTCTCTGCTTCTCTGTCTGTCCAGGGTCCTCACAGTGGCCCCTGGCAGCCACTCCCGCATGAATCAGAACCATCCTTTCTTTGGATGTGAATCCTGTGACTCGGTCAGTTCAGACCTGCTCAGCCCAAGAATTGGCCAGGCAACCCAATCTGGGGGGGCCCAGGAGGGGGGGTGCCAGCCGCTGTACCGTCCACCTGCAGCTTGCCACTTGCTGGGCCGGTCTCCTTATCTTTGCGTTTGGAGGAAAAGGAAATGCCGACCCGCCTCCCCTCCCCAAGCTGCAGCGTGTGCCCTTTCATCTCCTCAGCTCTGCCTGGCAGCAGAAACCTTGTGACCTCGCTTGACGGACAGCCTGCCTTCCCAGCCCAGCATCTGCTCCATTATGCATCCAGCCCCTCCGGTAGCCGTCTGTCATTAGCAAGGCAAATGCCGCCGCAGCAGCAGCAGCACCCTCCTCCTCCTCAGGTGGACAGAGGGCCCTTTCTCACCTGCAAGCCTTTGGGCCACTGCCTGGTTTCCAATCCTGCTCATTAAAGCCCCCCCATCCCTCCCCCCCCCCGCACAGCACACACCAGAACGGGCGGGCAGAAGTTGGAGGGGGAGGGGGAGAGGGCCTGCAGCTAATTAGCCTGTGCACAGCTGCTCATTATGACTATTACGGCTGCATTATTAATTTCCTGCCTCTCATCTGCAATGCAGGTTTTCAGTCGCTTAGTATCAGTCTGCCTTTATATAAGGAGATGGACAATAAATCCAAGCATTTACCAGCTCTCAGCCTTCCCTTCCATTGCTACCATTCCAATGAACTCCAGATGGTTATTGAGGACTGGGTTTAAAAAAATTTTTGAAAGAAAGACATCCCTCTGGGCCCAAAACTGTGCATCGTTTGCCACCTGTTGCTTGCAATCCCCTCCTCCTCCCTCCCCCATCAATTGCTGATGTCTTGTGATGTCACAGCATGTTCACAAACAGGTTCTTGCTGGAGCCACCAGCTGCAGAATGTGGGCAAGCAGTGCAGGTTCTGTGAGGGACATAACAGGTCCTCTGGAGCCTCCTGGGGGGGTAGGGACCTGTAAGCCAAGGTGCCTGCAAGGTCACAGGTGAGATAAGGACCGAATTCCACTTAGTTTTAAATCAACATCCTTGATTGTATGTCTTTTTACTTATATGCCATCTTTCCAGATATTACTCAACTTAATAGCTGTCTCTCCGATCCTAAGAATGTCCCCTATTCCGCAAGGAATGGTCCTGAGGCCACAGTTAAGCTCCAAAGGGTGTGGAACTTCGGGGCAGTTTGTGCTGCTTTTCATTTTATTTACCTGGCTGTGCATCGGTTTAAGTCTCTGACCTGCCCCTAGTCTTCGAGGCAGGGTGAGCCGCAAAGGGAAATGGAGCCAACAATCTGTGAGGGGCTGTCCCGAGCACATTGGGGACCCAGAGGCGCTGCCTGTCTGCAAAGCAGAACGTGGTGGGCTTGGTCAGACCACTCATTAGGAGGCCGCCTTTCCTTTCCTGCTGCTGTAGGGGAGGCAGAGGAGCCCATGAGTTCTGTCTGTCCTTCAGCCAAAAAGGAAGGGGCTGCTGTCAATGGCAGATGACATGCCCACTGATTACCAAGTCGTGGATTCTCTAACCCTCCACGGCCACGGAGCATTAATGGGCCCGCATTGGGGGGGGCTCACACACCCCTCCCACTCCACCCTAGCAGCAGGAACTATCACAAGCCGGCAGCATTTTGGCTGGGAGTTACTGGGTATACGATCTGCAATCAATCCATTACCACAAACTTAAGCTTCCCCTTTCTTTCCTTCTAAATGAATTTCCATCTCACATTTGGTAAATGAGCTCGGCTGACGCCAGTCAGCTCCCATTTATCTAATAACTCCATGCAAATATTTTGTTATATTTCAATGAAACGTGTCGAAATTTATTACCTCCTGCAATATCTCGGCCTCAGAGCAGGGAGTATGCCGGCCGGCAAACAACGGGTCCCTCTGTCATGCCACCTCTGCAAGAGGACTCGTGGCAGGCCAGGGATGCAGGACCTCCCAAGTGAGACCTGGGAAGGCGGCCTCGGCATGGAAGGAGGGCGCCTTGGCTCCCAGACCCTTCCTTCTCCTTGCCTCTGTTGGCAGCTGTTCCCAAAGGGACCTGAGCCTTTCAGAAAGGAGTGATGTCCGTGCATCACACCTGGCACGTTTGGGAGAGGGCAGAGCCCGCCCAGGCATTCCCCTCAGCAGCAGGCAGGCACCCTGGGATCAGAGAAATGGGTCGGCAGCTCCAGGGTTCCTGGCACGTGCCTGGGCCACTCGGGTTCTACACTGAAACTGCAGTGGATCTGGAGCTGCTTCTCCATTACCGATATGTAAAGGGCTGTCAAGCCACAGCCGGTTTCTTGACGACCCCAGCAAGAGGTTTTCAAGGCAAGCCAGAAGCAGAGGTGGGTTGTTGTTGTTCAGTTGCACAGTCGAGTCCAACTCTTTGTGACCCCATGGATCACAACATGCCAGGCCCTCCTGTCTTCCGTTGTGTTTTGGAGTTTGCTTAATATCATGCTCGTCGCATCAATAACACTGTCTGACCATCTCATCCTTTGCCGTCCCCGTCTTCGTTGACCTTCAATCTTTCCCAGCATCAGGGTCTTCTCCAGTGAGTGCTGCCTTCTCATTTGGTGGCCAAAGTATTTGAGCTTCAGTCTCTGGCCTTCCAGGGAACAGTCAGGGTTGATTTCCTTTAGGACTGACTGATTTGATCTCCTGGCAGTCCAAGGGACTCTCAAGAGTCTTCTCCAGCACCATAATTCGAAAGCATCTATTCTTCGGCACTCGGCCTTCCTTATGGTCCAACGCTCGCAGCCATACATTACTGCTGGGAATACCACTGCTTTGACCATATGGACTTTGGCTGGCAGGGTGATGTCTCTATTTTTTATTATGCTGTCTAGGTTTGCCATCGCTTTCCTCCTAAGGAGCAGGCATCTTTTCATTTCATGGCTGCAGTCACCATTTGCAGTGATCTTGGATCCCAGGAACATGAAGTCTGTGATGGGGCCGGATGCCATGATCTTAGTTTTTTGATGTTGAGTTTCAAGCCAACTTATGTGCTCTCCTCTTTCATCTTTAGCAAGAGGCTCTTTAGGTCCTCTTCACTTTCTGCCATTAGAGTGATACCGTCTGCTTATCTGAGGTTGTTGATCTTTCCCCCAGCAATCTTAATTCCCGCTTGTGATTCATCCAGGCCGGCATTTCGCATGATGTACTCTGCATATATATTAAATAAGCAAGGTGACAATATACATCCTTTTCGTACTCCTTTTCCTAAGCTAAACCAATCAGTTGTTCCATATCCAGTTCTAACTGTCGCTTCCTGACCCTTATACAGGTTTCTCAAGAGACATGACACCTCTCTTGAGAGGTGGGCTACCATTGCCTTTCTCTGCAAAATCTTCTTTGGGGATCACCCATGAAAGCACTAACCCTGCTTAGCTTCCAAGGTCTGAGTTATACCATGCCCACAAGGTTGTTAGGAAGACACACTGAAGGTGGCTCAACAGGTTTAAAAATCTATTTGCCTCTCCATGGCTAACCAGGTTTAACCTACTGTTTGGTTCTGTTGTTTTTATTGGTGCAGGACTACCATTTTTACTGTGCCCTGTTTTGGTTTTCAGAAATTGTACATAGCCTTGAACACTCTTAGGTCAAGTTAAGTGCCTGGAGCTGCTCCTGGACACAGCCTTGTCCTTGGATAAGCAGGGCAGTGGTTCTGCCGAGAGCACCTTCTTTCACTTGCATCTGTCTCCCAAACTGGTCCCTTGTTTCGACTCAGCTGACCAAGGCAAGCGGATCCATGCTACTGCAACCTCCAGACTGGACCATTGCAGTATGACCTGTGTGGAGCTGCCTTTGAAGACATCTTGGATGCTTCCATTGGTGCAGAACGCAGCTGGAAGACTCCTACCTGGGGTCGGCCACTTGGAACACAAAAGCTTTGCTGCGTCAACTACATGGGTTGCCTGTTCACTTCTGGGATGAATTCAAAGGGCTAGTTGTCACCTTTATGACCTAGGGACCTTGTAGCTCTCAAACCACATCATCCAGTAGGATTGTCAGGCACGTACCTAAGACCCCCCCCCCAGGAGACTTCCGGGGGTGGGGAATGGCAGAAAAGACATCATCCAATGTGGCAATGTCACTTCTGGAGATGCCCTGGAAGGAATGTCCCCACGTTGAGGAATGCTCTGGGAATCTTTCCAGATTATATGGTAAATACTATAGAGACTGGGGGGATTTCTAGAGTGTCACTTAATACAATGATGTCACTTCCCAATTTTCAGCTGGAACGGGTGCCACTCAGCTGGGCTAGCAAAATGGGAGAGGGGATGATCGTCAGGCAATGAGAGATACAACCTCTGGTGTGACCTGGAAGTGCCATCCACAGTGGCAGGTTGTCATTGTATAGGGTTGCCAACTTCCAGGTTGCACCTGGAGATCACCTGCCAGTTTGGTTAAGAGCAGTGAACTCTTATCTGGAGAACCGGGTTTGAGTCCCCACTCCTCCACATGCAGCCAGCTGGGTGACCTTGGGTCAGTCACGTGTTCTCTCAGAGCTGTTCTCTCAAGAGCAGTTCTCTCAGTCCCACCTACCTCACAGGGTATCTGTTGTGGGGATAGGAAGGGAAGGCAAATTTTGAGCCGCTCTGAGACTCCGAGTGAAAGGCGGGGTATAAATCCAATCTCCTCCTCCTCCTCTTCTTCTGTCTGCAGATGACCAAGATCAGTTCCCCGGGAGAAAACTGCTGCTTTGGAGAGTGGACTCTGTGGCATTATAGCCTTCTGAGGTCCCACCCCTCCCCAAGCCCCTCCATTCCCAGCCTGTACTCTGAACATCTCCAGGTATTTCACAACCCAGAACTGCCAACCCTAAAAATGTAACACTCACCCAAAAACTCTATCATTTCCACAGAGTTTGGGGGACAAGTGCTAGACAGCTAGAGCATCATGCCCAGCTGAACGACATCACTGCTGGGCCACGCCAGACGTTGCGTCCTCACATCTGGGATGTTGATTGCGCCCCCTGCCCTGTAAGTTCCTGCCTCCTCCACCTCCCACAGTTTGGCAGGCCACACACCTGTGGACTGGGTACTGGCCTTCAACTCAGGTGTTTTAATTCTGTATTGGTTTCACTTAGCTGGACCCTTGAGATGTTTGCATCCTGCTGTTTTGTTAGCCGCCTTGAGTTGGTGAAGATAAAACAGGAAGAATAAATCGTTTAAATTTAAAAAATAAATAAAAGATCAGTGGAGATACCATCCATAGCCATTTTAAATAAATAAAAAGTCCTCATCTGTTGGTTTCTGCTTCCCATAGGGGGGGGCAGTCTCCGGCGTCGCCCGCCCGCTGGAGGAGCTGTAGGGGCAGGGGAGGGGCAGACCCTTCCCTGCCTGAGGCCCAGGAGACCAGCCACCAACACGGTGTGCATCAGGGACTCAGTGCTCCGGCAACCAAACCCATGTCTGGCTTGTCCCCACAGTTTTAAATAAATAAAAAGTCCTCATCTGTCGGTTTCTGCTTCCCATAGGGGAGGGGGAGGGGGAGGGGGCCAGTCTCCGGTGTCGCCTGCCCGCTGGAGGAGCTGTAGGGTCAGGGGAGGGGCAGACCCTTCCCTGCTTGAGGCCCAGGAGAGCAGCCACCAACACGGTGTGCATCTGGGACTCAGTGCTCCGGCAACCAAACCCATGTCTGGCTTGTCCCCACAGCCAGGGGCTGACCCAGTCCGGACCAGTGCTCCCTCTAAGCTGTGGAGTCTTGTGAGCAAAAATTCTACTTTGTGAGCTCCTGGCATGAAAGTTGTGAGCGAGCGATTCGGCTGCTGCATCAATGAGTTTGCTCTGGAGCCCTCCTTCCTGAGCGAAGACAAATATCTGTGAGCCGGAGGCTAGAAAACTGTGGGCTAGCTCACACTCACTCAGCTTAGAGGGAACAGTGGTCTGGACTAAACTAGCACTGGAAGGTCCTGAGTCCAGACAGGCTTTCTGCTGCCCAGTGAACGGGCTGCGACACAAGCGACCCTAGAAATGAGAGAAGGCCACAAGGCCAACATGTCACTGAGCAGGCCGGGCCTGTGCGGTTGCCATGGTGAGGAAGTGGCCCGCCACTCGCCATCAATAACTCTCCAGCCCTGCCGCCTGATTGATTTTCCCCCCCTATCGAGCCCAGATGTTTACCGTGCAGAAGCAGTGCCGGCTTTTCAGACTGCAGGAGCTGCACTTGGGTTCCCCCCTTTTGCCTTGATGCAGCTCTATCCAAAAAAGCATCAGAGATGTCCTTTGGATCCTAGGATTAAGAACGCACGTTCCAAAGAGAGAGCGTGATACAAATCACTCTGCTCAAGATACGCACCATCAGATGGACTGAGGCGCTGGTGTTTGGCTCACGCGGCTCCCCTCCGGGGGCTCCAGCAGCCACCCGACTCCCTTCAGGCCACTGCTTCGTAAAAGGAGGATCCCTGTCCCGTGGCTTGGCGGGGCCGTGGCCAGGCTGAGGCCAGAGAGGGTCTGCTGTCCCATCTGGAACACCCATTTGCCCCACCTAGGGATGGTTTTAAAACTGGGCACTTTCATTTTATATTAGGGAAATCCCTGGTTCAAAAAGGGAAAGTGGGTGCTCAGGAGCTTGGGAAATGGCAGGAGTCCACCCACCTGGCTCACTCAGCTCTGCCTGTCCAGTATGTCTTTATTTTATAAGAGGAGGAGAAGAAGAAGAGATTGGATTTATACTCCACCCTTCACTACTCAGAGCAGCTTACAAACTCCTTTCCCTTCCCCTCCCCGCAACAGACACCCTGTGAGGGAGGTGGGGCTGAGGGGGCTCTGACAGAAACAGCTCTTTTTCAAGAACAGCTCTGAGAGAACTATGGCTTGCCCAAGGTCATCCAGCAGGTGCAAGGAGAGGGGTGGGGAATCAAACCCGGTTCTCCCAAATTAGAGTCCACGCACTTAACCACTACACCAAACTGGTTCTCAACTTTTTATTTATTCATTCATTCATTCAATCAATTTATACCACGCTTTCCCCGCAAACGGGCTCAGGGCGGCTTACAACAGCCATGAGGTTGTAAAAGCATGGGCTTTCATGGCCACATTGACTGTCTAAGACAGGGGCTATTGGTGAACCAGATATTCCCTGTCCCCAGCACTGTAACCCCACAATGTTTGAAAAGCACTCCCTTGAACCCTCCGGCAAGGCGATTTGTTGGTAGGTTGGTGTGATGTGGATAGTGATGGGGGGTGGGGTCTGCACCAGAGAAAGTACTCCACAGAGAGGAGGTCGGATGGGAAGTTTAGCCCATCTACTGCGGAGAAAAGAGGGAGTTCATTTTGCCCACCCCACATTGCTGTCCTTTTACCTATAAAGAAGATAGGTTTTCTGGGCTCTTCCACCTATGTACAGTTCTGGTCACCACACCTCCAAAAGGATATTATAGCATTGGAGAAAGTACAGAAGAGGGCAACTAGAATGATAAAAGGGTTGGAACACTTTCCCTATGAGGAAAGGTTAAGGCGCTTAGGGCTCTGTAGCTTGGAGAAACGACGGCTGAGGGGTGACATGATCGAGGTTTATAAGATTATGCATGGGATAGAGCAGGTACAGAAAGAGGTCCTTTTCTTTTTTTCTCACCATACAAGAATTTGTGGGCACTCAATGAAATTGCTGAGCGGTCGGCTTAGAATGGATAAAAGGAAGTCCTTCTTCACCCAAAGAGTGATTAACACACAGAATTCACTGCCACAGGAGGTGGCGGCGGCTACAAGCATGGACGGCTTCAAGAGGGAATTAGATAGGCATATGGAGCAGAGGTCCATCAGTGGCTATTAGCCACAAGGTATAGATAGGGACTCTCAGGCTAGGGCAGGTGATGCACTGTATTCTTGGTGCTTGGCAGGGAGGGCAACAGTGGGAGGGCTTCTAATGTCCTGGCCCCACTGCTGGACCTCCTGATGGCACCTGGTAGTTTTGGCCACTGTGTGACACAGAGTGTTGGACTGGATGGGCCTTTGGCCTGATCCAACATTGGCTTCTCTTATGTTCTTATTGCCCTGAGGAAGACACTCCAGCTGGAGACAGCGCCTGCCCTGGCCATGCCCGTCTTTCCAGACACTCGTCTGATACAGAGTCCAAACATCCATCTTAAAGTGACTCCAGCAATCCTTTCGCTGGTGCAGGAGACAGCAGGGCAGGCCCTGAGGCAGTGGCCAAATTCCCAGTTTTACGAGCCCAGCACAAGCTGCTCTTCCCGAGTCCCTTCAGGAAAGCACAGAGAAGAAGAAGAAGAAGAAGAGATTGGATTTATACCCTAACCCTTCACTACCCAAAGGTGTCTCAGAGCAGCTTACAAACTCCTTTCCCTTCCTTTCCCTTCCCCGCAACAGACACCCGGTGAGGTAGGTGGGGCTGAGAGAGCTCTTGACAGAAACTGCTCTTTTTCAAGGACAGCTCTGACCAGAACTACGGCTTGCCCAAGGTCACCCAGCCAGGTGCAAGTAGAGGAGTGGGGAATCAAGCCCGGTTATCCCAGATTAGAGTCCGATTAGAGTCCACTTAACCACTACACCAAACTGGCTCTGACAGAGGGTTGGAAGCATCCAGAATCCTCCGTTGTTCCCTTCAGGTAGGAAAGACCATTAGCAAGATGGGGAAGAGGTTCTCTCTGTGCCTCCTACACCCCATGACCTTTGTAGGGTTGACCTTCCAGGATGTTTCCTCCTCTGACAGCAAGCGACACCAACAGAGTCCGATGGCAAAAGGGGGCCCTGCTGGGTTGCCCCCTCAGCAGCCAGCAGCCGCCTTCCATGCTGCAAGAGTCCACGGGGCTGGAGCCTCCTCTTGGTGCCGTTTCTGGTCCTTTCCGCGCTAGACCTTAAATCCTGGTTCAGCCCTGACCCCGAATTTACATTCTACACACCCCTGTAATTATCTCGGGGTATTTTTTGTTTCCACATGACATTGAGGTCACCACACTTGTCCCGGGATAAACAGATGCTGTTATAACCAGGGATAAATGCAAGGTCTTGTGTCACGAGTTGAACTCTGATAAAACCAGGGGTGAAATCCAAGTGCGGAAAGGATCTGTCTACTCAATACAAGGCCTGAGTGGCCAACAGACGCAGAACACCATTTGCTCCCCCTACATGTCAACTGGAGATCTGTGCCTCGCTAAAAAAAAAATTTTAAGAGCACTTTTATGGTTTTTAATTGGCATTCAGCGAACTCAGAAGCTTCTCCAAGGAGTCGAGAGGCCTGTGCCTTCAAAAACGCCTTTACAAAATATTAAAGTATGGTTTTTCCTCACCTCGGAGCAGATGAAGGCCCAAGCGCACTCACTCCACGCGTCTTGGCACAAGCTGTCCGCCGTCTTTGGCACATGGCGAAAGAGAGGATTTAGTGAGAGAGCAGAGAAAAGAATCTGCTTTCCTGTCCAGAAGCCATTCTTGGCACAGCAGAGGTAGGACGTTCTCCCAGGGGCCTCTGGGATGAAACAAGAGTTGCTGCAGAAGGTCGCCCACTCCAGGTTGGGAAATTTCTGGAGATTTGGGGGTGGAGCCTGGGTAGGACGGGGTTTGGAAATGGAGACATCAGTAGGGTAGAAGGCCATAGAATATGAACACACACACCCCAAAATGGTTTAACAAACTCGTGTGGATAATTGCTTTGGGACTGTGGTCTAGCCTGCTGTGTTTTGGGTTATTGTAAAAAGGATCCTATTCTGTGCCGCTGAAAGTCATGTGAGTACCTATGCTCTGCTTCAGTTCTTTCTGGGAGTTCTAGATTTATAAAATCCTAATACGTTGGTTAAAGAATGTCCCATTTTGTGGATTGTGCTGACACACTCTGTGCAACCTGCCTCGAGTCCCTCCTGAGAGAAAGGCAGGCAACAAGTAAGGTCAATAAATCAATAATTTCATCCAGGGCAAACCCCCACCTACACCTTGTGAGTCCCCTGCAGAGAAGCCAGAATGTGCTCTCAGAAACTCAATGGGAGGAAGAGGAAGAAGGAGGGAGGGAAGGGGGACTGAATTTATACCCCGCCCTTCACTCAGAGTCTCAGAGCAGTTTACAAACTCCTTTCCCTTCCCCTCCCCACAACAGACACCCTGTGAGGTAGGTGGGGCTGAGAGAGCTCTCAGAGAACCACCCTTTCAAGAACAGCTGTGCCAGAACGATGGCTTACCCAATACGCCTTGCCCTGCTGGATCGGACCAAGGCCCATCTAATGCAGCTCCATGTCAACAATGATCAGCCCCTGGGAGACTCCAGGCAGAGATCTGTTGGCTGCAGAGGCTGGAGTCTGGGCCTGAAACGTTTGGCACTGTCTCCATCATCATGGCCCCAAGAAGCCACAGGCTGGGAAGGCTTTGCTTGCTAGGTGGCTCTTTGCATGCGTGAACCGGTGCTGGCAAAGGCCTCGCTCTGCCCAGGACCCTGGAAGAGGGTGGCCCAAGGCCCTGACTCGGTATCAGGCCACTCCACGGACATAAGCAAGGCGGTGGCTGCTGCCCTGCCTCCCATCTGGGTGGGCATGCATCACCCCGTGCCAATTCACTGGACACAGCTGGCAAAAACATTGCCTAAGAATGGCCCTGCCTGCCAACCTGCTGGGGAGCCTGCTTCAACATCCCCTGCCGGGTGTTCAGGAGAAGAGGGGGGTGGAAAGGGAGCAATGACGGAAGTGTCATTCTGCCCTTCACATTGCCGTGCACATCTCCTGCGTTTGCGTCTTTGAGCACCAATGGCCACCGTGGTCTGCCAGGGGAGCGGCGGCGGCAGTGGTGGCGGCATCCCCACCCGTCTCTCGACTTCGCTCCTGCTTTCTCCCCATTTTTTCTTTTCTTTCTCACTCTCTTCTGAACAGACTCTTGCACTAAATTAAATAAGCCAAACTCCCTTTTTATTTCCTCTTTGACAGTAACGTATTGCAAATGTTCTTGGGTTTGACATCCTAATATTCAGAGTCATATCCCTGGGGAGAAACACATCGGCTGTTCTCCAAGACTGTGATTTGTTCCAGGACAGAACGGAGCCGGAGAGTGGAGCTGACACAGTCCCCGTCTGCCTGGCCATTCCCGAGTGGAGGAAAGCACGACGGGGGCAGGGCAGGGGGTGCACCGCGGCGCTCTTGCACAGTTCCCGTTCGTTTCAGTGATGCTTACGCAGCACACTCTATTGGCAGTTCTTGCCCAAGAAAAGTAATCAGTTCAAAGAATTCCAGATCCCTTCAATGGCCCATTGCCTCTTCCTTCAAAATGGCACTCATTTTTCCGTCAGTCTTTTAGGCCACCTCTCCCCTGCAATGTTCACCTTTACAAGAGAGAGAGTTCTGATCCTGTATTGCAGGCCTGCGTTTGGTGTAGTGGTTAAGAGTGGCAGACTCTAATCTGGAGAACTGGCTTTGATTCCCCGCTCCTCCATATGTAGCCAGCTGGGTGACCTTGGGTCAGTCACAGTTCTCTCAGAGCTGTTCTCTCAGCCCCACCTACCTCACAAGGCATCTGTTGTGGGGAGAGGAAGGGAAGGAGACTGTATGCGGCTCTGAGATTCGTTCAGATAGTGAAAAGTGGGCTATAAAAACCAACTCTTCTTCTTCATAGTTCCTTTCAAGAAAGCTGTAAGGAAGGATTCGTATCAGCAAGGTGCCTACAGAACAGAAGAAGAAGAGGAGGAGGAGGAGGAGGAGATTGGATTTATATACTGCCTTTCACTACCCAAAGGAGTCTCAGAGCGGCTCACAAACTCCTTTCCCTTCCCCTCCCCACAACAGACACCCTGTGAGGTAGGTGGCGCTGAGGGAGCTCTGACAGAAACTGCTCTTTTTTTCAAGAACAGCTCTGACAGAACTATGGCTTGCCCAAGGTCATCCAGCCAGGTGCGAGTGGAGGAGTGGGGTATCAAACCCGGTTCTCCCAGATTAGAGTCCGCGAACTTAACCACTACACCAAGGTGTCTAACAGTGCAGGCCGAAGCGGAGGTCTACTCCTTTAAGCGCTTAGATGGTGGACTTAGAAGAGTGCCATTCTCATTATGATTGTGCCATTTGTACCACTGTGCCTCTGTGACTGAAACATGGTTCATCTTGCCCAGTTCTGGCTCTTTGTCTTCCTGTGGTCAGCCCAGCTAGACACACCTCCAAACTCCTCCCCATCCCCGTTTCGGCCTGTGTTTTGGAGTGCCAGAAGACCCGGCCTTGTTTCCAAAACGCAACCGATGCATTAGTATGTATTATACCTCTGGTTCTAATTGTTTTAATGATACTATTTTTGATATTTTTTTTAAGATGTGGTTTTATTATGTATGTTTTAATTTGTTAGCCACCTTGGGAGATAGGGTTGCCAAGTAGTACTCACCTCTGGAGCGAGGGATTCCCGGGTGAATCCTGCTTCGCACAGATGAAGTACAATAAACGCGCCTGAACGCTTGTCGTAGTCCAAGTCTTTATGCGTCGAACCCAGTACTTTTCATGGTCTCTTGGCTTTATTTATCTAGCTATTTATCTACTTGCAATTTCTTGCTTTCAAACTGCTAGGTTGGCTGGAGCTAGGACCAGAGATGGGAGCTCACTCCGTCATGTGGCACACTCGGGTCTTGAACTGCCGAATGACAGACCTTCCAGTCTGCAGCTCAGCCTCTTAACCTCTGGGCCATTTTAGAAACTCAGAGTCCGATCAGACGACTCTTTAGATCCGCGACATGCACGATTCCTTGGTGGATTTAAAGGCATGGCCAGACACAAACATCTGGGAAATGTCCCTGTGCCGTGGACATCCCGTTTTGCCATGCCTCCTATCCGGACTTAAAAGATAGCACTTTAAATCTAGAGTATTCCGGGACAACAGTGGACTTTCACCCATCTGATCGTTCCACCAGCGCGCAATCCTCCCATTGGGGTGGCCTGACGTCAGATCACCCCAAGCGGGCACCATTTTAAAAAATCTCTACACATGCGCGGATCATCAAGGATGCACTGTGACACCTATGCACATGTGCAAAACTTTTTTTAAAAAAACCCTCCTCGTGCACCTCGGATCTACAAGCACGCACAGTCACACCTTTGCGCATGTGCAAAACTTTTTTAAAAAACCCTCCACGCACAACTCCTTCAGTGGATGCCGTCTAGACACTCCACAGCGGAAGCAGCGCGTGGTAAGGCGATTCCCCGGGGGGGGTGTCTGATCATGCAAGGACGGATTTAAAAGATCGGGATCAAATTTGAGCCGGCATAATGGCGGGATTAGCTGCCCGTATGAACACACTCTTAGTTAAACCAGAATTAAGGAGGAGTGAAACATCATACACAGCTAAGGCTCAAAACAAAAAGGGGAGTCTGGTCATCTCTGGGCATTGCACAAATATGAAATGAAACATCTGCCAGACAAATGTAAGTAAGTAAGTAAGTAAATCTATTATTACGGTCATTGACCAGTACACAGTAATACATGCCAGACAAGTGAAGAAGACGATGTTGCTGTAAGGTTAGTGCCTGGTCCATAGGGCAGTAACTGCAGCACCAAGAAACCTGGACACGGAACACCATCAAACAGAACGTGGCACAAGATATGCAGTTTGTACAAGCTACTGACGTGACCAGGTTTTCTACGGTACACATCACACAAGAATCGCGCAGACCTCTCTCTTGATCACTCTTGTAAATATATCACAAAGAAAAGACCCGGATTTGCACAAATGGAGTGTGTCTACACAGGTGCTGGAGTTCATTGCTCTTTGTCTTCCTTAATTTGCCCTGAGGAGAAGGTAGGTTCCAGAAGGAAAGCTGGAAAAAGGAGGAGAGAAGCCCTGGAACGGCTTTGGAAGGTCTGTTGGTGCCTTTAAAATGCAGGAAGCATGGTAATCTAATAAACACAGCAACAAAGCATTTGTCACCCGGCTAATTTTATTAGAGTAGATCTCAAATGGCTAATTTCCTTTTACTAATGAGTAAATTAGCTGAGTCTCTAATCTGTTTTTAAGGCACTTACCCTAATGAAACATGAATGACAGCTAAATTCATTGTGAAATGTGGTGACACATGTTGTTAAGGTTGAAAAGAAACCTGGGCAAGTTGGAGTAGGGATTTCATGCCTATGCCCACCCCACCCCCACCCCCAGTGCTGCAGTCTGGATTTCACCCTGAAGACACCCCCCACACACACATCAGTGTTGCCCATAGTGGCTGCCTAAATATGCAGTGAAGCCATGAAGCCCAGTGGGTGGGGGACGAAGATGTGCAGTTGCTGCAAAGGCTATCAGGCTTTTGAGGCCAGGGCAGGCAGTTTTCATGACCAGAGCCCCCCTCCCCCCCCTCCAACACATGGGGACCTCAGAGTGGGTGATCTTCTGGGGTAAAGAGACTGCCGGCCCAAAGTCAACAATGTATTTCAGATTCTGTATCAGCCTTGACACTAATTAAAGCTTCTGGCTAGGCCCAAGTTCCCTGTCGCATTCCTGTCATCCAGAGCTATTCCATGGGATTTTTTTCCCCCACACAAAAGGGAGGTTTAATTTTTCACAGTCTGTGCTTATTTTTGCTCTTGGCACAATACTCCCTCTAAGCTGTGGAGTCTAGTGAGCAAAAATTCTACTTTCTGAGCTACTGGCATTAAGGTTGTGAGCAAACGATTTGGCTACTGCATACATTAGTTTGCTCTGGAGCCACCCTTCCTGAGCTGAGCTGAGACAAAGACAAAGTGTCTTTGGAAAACGACCGTGTTTCAGGACTCAGTGGCCAGGCTGTGAATAGGGAAACACACAAATGCACACACTCCATGCCCAGAGACCCTTTGCTGGCTCACAGTTTGTCCCTGGATCCAGTTCAGACTGGTGGCTGGTGTTGAACTTCAAGGACTTCCTCCACTTCCGTTCTAGATCTTCACTTGTCTCCTAGGTTTTTATACCCAGTTTGGTATAGCGGTTAAGTGCGTGGACTCTAATCTAGGAGAACCGGGTTTGATTCCCCACTCCTCCACTTGCAGCAGCTGTATGACCTTGGGCAAGCCATAGAGCTGTTCTTGGAAAAGAGCCGTTTCTGTCAGAGCTCTCTCAGCCCCACTGACCTCACAGGGGGTTTCTGTTGTGGAAAGGGGAAGGGAAAGGAGTTTGTAAGCCGCTCTGAGACTCCTTTGGGTAGTGAAGGGCAAGGTAAAAATCCAATCTCTTCTTCTTCTTGTGCAGCTGTTTTAAATATGCCATGACTTTGATTTTATTCATGGTATTAAAACTTTTTAGATTCTATTTTGAGCCTTGTGAGATCCCCAGCTGGCAGAAATGTGACGTGCATACTTCTAAAAACTAAACAAACATCCCCTGCCTGTGTGTATATTACTATTTCACCAAGGCTGCAATTTTAAATGTACTTACTGTACTGGGTCAGGCTTACTACTGAGTAAACGTGCTGAGAACCGCACTCTGTACAAATATTATCTTATGCAGGCATTTTGTCATGTGGAACAACAGGGTGGGTGGGGGAAGTGCAAATGCTGAAGCTTCATCCCTATTCCTTGCCCAGCGGCTCATGGTCCTCTGGGCCATCTGGAGAAGCAGCCTCCAGACCTTGGGGGGGGGGGCACAGCTCCAGGGAGTGAGATGGAAATCTGCCTTCAGCTGCTGCGTGGATGGCCTCGCCTTCCACCTCTGCCATGACATCTTTCTTAGAATCATAGAGTTGGAAGGGGCCACACAGACCATCTTGTCCAGCCCCCCTGCCCAATGCAGGACCAGCCTAGAGCATCCCTGACAAATATTCGTCCAGCCTCTTCTTGAGAGCTGCCAGTGAAGGGGAGCTCACCACCTCCCCGGGCAGCTGATTCCACCTTGAACCACTCTGACTGTGAAAAAGTTTTTCCTAATATCCGGCATGTAACTTAAACCCGTTGATTCGGGTCCTCTCCTCTGCTGCCAACTGGGACAGCTCCTTGCCCTCCTCCAAATGACGGCATTTCAAATATTTAAAGAGAGCCATCATGTCCCCCCTCAGTCTCCTCTTCTCCAAACTAAACCTTCCCAGGGCCCTCAGCCTTTCCTTGTAGGGCTCAGTCTCCAGACCCCTGATCATCCTTGTCGCTCTCTTCTGCACCCTCTCGATTTTGCCCACATCCTTTTTGGTGAGGCCTCCAGAACTGCACACAGGGACTCAAGGTGCAGCTTGACCAAGGCAGTATGCAGAGGGGCTATGACCTCCTGCAACTTAGATTATCAGACAATTCTGTGTGAAATAAGCCGATAAAGACAAAAGCTGGGTCACCAGGAAAGGGCTGCACTGATGGAGGGAGAGCTTTGCCTGGCAAGGGGCAGCAAGAGGGGCTCCCTGGCCACCAAGACTTGCCAAAGGGCCACTGCCCAGAGAGTCCTGCCAACTGATTCTCTCGCTCGATGTGCTGGGTGGACACCGACCATCAGGGGCTCCTTGCACCAGGGCATCTTTCTTGCTGAGCCCCAAGAAACTTGTCAAAGGGTGCACACACTACCTCTTTTGGAATATTTAGTTCACCATGATGTAATACCAGATATAGTAAATGATTAGAATCTGTGGTAAGATTTGTTTATATGCAAACCTTTGTTGATAACATTTAGTATTATATTTGTGATACTCTATAATTTTTGATTTCTGTATAAATATGAGATTGTATATTTCTTGCTAACTTATTTGTAGGTTATGTTGTTTATTTTCAAACTGTTCTGTTTTATTCATTCGTCTTTTTTGTACCTGTGTTGGAAAACTAATAATTTTTTTTTAAAAAAAGGGGGGGTGCACACACAAGCAGAATGCTGCCAGTATGCTGCACCAGTGAAGCAACTCCAGGCGGCAAAAGTGCTCCCCCAGACATGGCCCTGCATGAGTCGGGCTTTGAGACGAAGGGGCTGGCCAAGCAATATTTCTGAAGGAGGACGGAGAAGCCCATCACGAGGTGAGTCCTCAGGAGGGTCCCACAGAGCGTCCCAAAGCACTCCTGGCATCTCTTCTCGCAACTCCAGCACTTGGCCCAGCACTTCCTGGAACTTGTGGCCAGACATGCATGAACAGGCAAGGGCAGTTGAAGGTGAGTTCCCACGTAATGTGCGTCTGACTACGCCGTGACCCAGCACGTGCAACGCATATCGTATGCTTTTGGCCCTCAGATGGTGACAGAGAAACAGGGTGCCCGGGGGCAGCAGTAGAAGTCAGCGAAGGGAAGGCTGGGGCTGGATGTGGGAGGGGAGCAGTCCTTCCTCCTGGGGCCCAAAAGGGCCACCTTTCCAGTGGGCAGGAAGGGAGCTGCTCCCTTTAGGCAAAATGCCTCGTCCTCACTCACCTTGTGAGGTCACCTCCGCTGCCAAGGCGCTGCCTCGCAAAAACCCCAGTCAGAGCTGCTGCTCCAAACAGCAGGAGATGACATGTTGACGGGAGGAGCCGGCCACAGCAGAAGTACACCAGAGAGCCCTCCGGGGGCTGCTCTCCCTTCAAGGCCGGGGGGGAGGACGGGACTTGCTTGTGGCCCAGAAAGGAGCTCTGTGGGGCCGTCTTGTTGGGTGTTACAAGTCAAAACAGTTCAGTATTTACAGGGTTAATGATGTTTGTTAAGTCACATGTTTGTTTGTAACCAATCTGTTTAGACAATAGGATGCCTGGGAACTTTGGAGCTAATTTGCTAGTCTGATTGGAAACCAAGGTGTCAAGTATTTAGCATATTGGCTTCTCCTCCTATTCTTTGTTCTGACTGAGAAGGAGACGCCATTCCCCCCTTCCCGTTTTACCTTTTAGCTGTAAGGATGTAGACATATTAGCTCTTTGTTATTTTCATATCCTGTGTACCTTTTTTCCCATGTTAGGTTTACAGTAAACTTTTATATTTTAAACACACCATGGACTCAATGTCTCTTAATACTCTGCTGACTTACTTAAAAAGAATCCCAACACGTCTGCATTCTTTTTCTGATCCACATGCTCTGGAGCTGAAGGGAGAGGGCGGCTGCCCTGCTTAACCACCTGGTCTTTCCAGGACTGGAGTCCCATGTGATGCTTTGCTCCCCCTTAACTTCTAGCACCTGGATCAACCCATTACTTGTTACTGGGGGCTGCTTATTTTGCCACCAAATCACCAAGTTGAAAGCCAGCCGGCCAGCCACTGGGTCCGTCTCCAAAACAATTGCCACCAGCACCGTAGCTAGGGACTTTTTTGGAATAGGGCCATGGGGGGCCGGCAGCTAATTTAACCAAAAGTTCCAGAGCAAGTGGGGGGGGGGTAATGCCCAGCAGCTGCAGGACTCATGTGTACACCCAGCACTGGGCGGTGAGGATTCAGGTACAAGCTCTTCCTCCTC
>NW_015175979.1:1214665-1220830 GCF_001447785.1 Gekko japonicus
CCCCTTAAAAAGAGGTGTGGCTGTCTTCCACCCCGGGTCTTTGCAGTCCAAAGAAGATTTAAGTGGGGGTGTTTCTGAGTCAGGGTGCAAAGCAGCGTGCAGGTGGTGAGTTGAGGCACTTTGGGGACAGCCGGGGAAGGAGGTGGCCCAGAAGCAGGCCCGTAGCTAGCATGGGGCCCACGGGGCCCGGCCCCCTTGTGTTTCTTCTGGGCCCCCTCCCTCCAGGGCTACCCCCAAAGTGCTCCGACTTACCACCTGCACTGTATTTCCATTTAATTAGCTGGCGGGCCCCCCCAAGGCCCCCTCCCAAAGAATTCCCTAGCTACGGGGCTGCCCAGAAGAAACGCGAGGAGGCCGGGCCCCGTGGGTCCCACGTTAGCTACGGGCCTGATTGCCACTCAGCTGACACCCAGCAGTGATTCTAGAGCAACATGTCCAAATAAGGCAGGCAGCTGTGGCTCAGTGGAAGAGCCTCTGTTTTGTGTGCAGAAGGTCCCAGGTTCAATCCCCAGTATCTCCAGTTCTAAGGACCAGGCAGTAGGTAATGAGCAAGACCTTTGCTTGAGACCCTGGGGAGCCAGTGCCAGTTAAGGTAGATACTACTGACCTTGATGGACCCTAAGGGTCTGATTTAGTACAAGGCAGCTTCGTGTGTGGGGAGGGGCCATGGCTTAGTGGCAGGGCATCTGCTCTGCATGCAGAAGGTCCCAGGTTCAATCCCCAGCAGCATCTCCAGTTAAAAGATCTGTCAGTAGGTGATGAAAAAGAGCTCTTGCCTGAGACCCTGGAGAGCTGCTACCAGTCTGAGTAGACAAAACTGACCGTGATGGACCAAGGGGAGGCCTGATTCAGTAGAAGGTAGCTTATGTGTGAAGCTCACCTGCACTGCCTAGGGTGTTCCTATGTCCACTCCTTGATTCTCAAGGACCAGCAGGACCAATCGGCAAACTCTGCCCCTTGTTAGCCGCCCTGAGCCCATGTGAAAGGGCAGGATATAAGTCTAATAAACAAATAAAAAATAAAAATACATTTATTTGGGGTACAGCATTCTCAATTTTTTTCATAGTGCAAGAATTTGGATATCTTGATGTACAAGGAGAGCCCCTGATTTCACCCAGCCCGAAGCAAATGGGGGCAGTTCCCCAACCCACAAAGACCTCTTGCTGTACGAGGGCAAGGACAAAACCCATGCACTATCTTCTTTAGTACAACCAGCCAAACAGACACAGGACATTGTGCAAGCTTTTCAGTTTGCCAGAACTCGTCATCAGGTTGGATGTCACAAAATCTAAAAAGACTAGAGAATCACAGCTCATAATATCCAGGGAACCAGAGGGGAAAGGCCATATACATGCAATAAATAATGCAAAAACAACCTCAGGAAACCTCCTCAGGAAACAATCCATATACAAAAGAACCTCCTCAGGAAAGCTCCTCCATTAGCATGTTTCACAGCCTGGGGAACTCCTACAAGATAATGACTCAGCCCTACCCCACCTTCCAGAGTAGATATAAATGACCTGCCTACCATTTTTCTTCTCACCTTGATACAGAGAGTCCTCCCTCTTTCTGTGTTATACCTCTGAGGATGCCAGTCACAGCTACTGGCAAAACATCAGGTCCTACAGTGCCAAGACCATGGCCATACAGCCCGGAAAATCTACAATACTATATTTGTGAATAATTGTAACAATGCAATGCAAAATTGTGCAACAAAAATACAAATGGAAGAGAGGTCCAAAACATTGAGTTGACGAAATTTTCCGGACTATCCAGTTGTTCCGAAGGTCTTCATCTGAACTGGACCATGCATATCCGTTGTCTCCTAACCTGAGCTTCTTTCCACCTAGATGGCCTGTCTTCAATTGTAACCTTAACTCTACACAGAAACTTGATTGCTTGCAGAATTATGCTACGTAAAAACATTGAAGTATTGTATATATTGCTGTTCTTATTCCACGATGGATGGAAACTAGGAGATAAACTGATGTGCATGGTCCAGTTCAGACGAGGACCTTCAAAACGACTGGATAGTCAGGAAAATTTCGTCAACTCAGTGTTTTGGACCTCTCTTCCATTTGTATTTTTGTCACACAGTTTTGCATTGCATTGTTACAAGTATTCACAAATATAGTATTGTTTTTGCATTATTTAGCGCATGTATATGGCTTTTTTTCTCTTGATCTCCGGACAAAAGACAGAGGGGCCAGAGAAAGAGTACAGGCGAGTATCAAAAGTGGGCACAGTGTTTTGCGTCTGTTCTGTTGGCTGTAGAGACGGGTACTCCGTAGATTTTGTTCTTGTTCTTGGCTTCTGCGTGGCCCAAAGATGGCTTCTTTCAGCATGTTTTCCAAGACAAACAGAGCAGCCGAGATATCCTCTTGGCCTGAATTATTTACCGCCTGGATGCTCAGCGGAGTCTGTGGGGCTGGCAGCTGTTAGACTCCAGCAAACATGTATCAGAAGTGGCAGGGAGGGTCCGCTCTGGCTCGGGTGTGACTTCCCAAGTCCGGGGGGACTATTTGAGGGGAGGGCATTGTTTGCTGGGATCTGAGGTTCCTGTAATGCGGCTATTTATGGCATTTGTCAGCCTCGGCTCGCCTGCGCCTGCCAGGGCCACATTATTATTTCATAGCGCACAGAGCTCACGCTCGCTTGCAAAATGCTTTGCCATCTTGGATCTCATTCCTTTCTCAACGGCCCTCCGTGCATATTACCGAGGAGCTGGCACTGAGGGTGGGAGAGCCCGATCCAGCAGCTAGGCAGAGCTCATGCAGACACGGATTGGGTGGGCTTGGGCATCAGTTTGGTGTGGTGGCTAAGTGCGCGGACTCTAGTCTGGGAGAAGCGGGTTTGATTCCCCACTCCTCCACTTGCACCTGGCTGGATGGCCTTGGGCAAGCCGTAGTTCTGATAAGGGCTGTTCTTGAAAAAGAGCCGTTTCTGTCAGAGCTCTCTCAGCCCCACCTACCTCCCAGGGTGTCTGTTGTGGGGAGGGGGAGAGAAGGGAAAGGAGTTTGTGAGCCGCTCTGAGACTCCTTTGGGTAGTGACGGGCAGGGGATAAATCCAGCTCTTCTTCTTCTTTGTCTTCTTCTTCTATCAAACTTAGCCTGCCCGTCTGTCAAAGGGGGATAATTCTGTGCCATCAGAGTTCCCTTCCTTATCTCTGGCCCCTCCTAATGGCCTCCTAACGTTTGGAAATGAGGTCTTGAATGGCAATCATCTTAGCACAACCAAGTTCAGAGTGTGTGTGGTCATGGGTGGGGGGGTCAACTGAGCAATTAAAGAACTTCTTCGTTGCACCTGGTCTGAGTAAGGAAGCGTGGGCTTCTCTTTCTGTGACTCCCGGCCCCTTCAGCACCTTCTGCTGAGGGAGAGGGAATGAAGAAACCTTCCCTTTCTGTCCAGGCACATTGGGCTTTCCTGCTGGAGATGGGAGGAAGCCACCGATTGCATCAGGCAATGTCAGGCCGCATCCAGGCCTCTTCAGTTCCCTGCTTGGCCTGTGGCTGGGTGGGAGGTGGTAGGAGACAAGCTTTGTGGGGTGGCTCAGCGGTAGAGCATCTGCGCAGCATCCAGAAGGCCCCAGGTTCGATCCCTGGCATCTCCATTTAAAAGATCGAGCAGGAGGTGATGTGAAGGGCCTCTGCCTGAGTCCCCGGAGAGCTGCTGCCAGTCTGAGCAGACGAGGCTGGCTTTGATGGGCCCGAAGGGTCTGGTTCAGATGAAGGCAGCTCGATGGGTTCGTGGGCTCTGGCACGGTTTGCAGCATTAAAAGGATGGATCAAAATCAACAAATCTACAGGGACCTTTTTAATGAAGAACTGAAGTGTAGTGACAGAACCAGCAGTTCTGGAGGACCAGCCCACTGGCCTGCACTCGGGGGCTGCCAGTGAAGCAGCCCTGATCCGGCACCCCAAGAACATATGGCCTGGAGATCCCAGCAGGGCACCCCCACCCCAGGTCATGCTCGACTGCCAGGCATCCTGGGAGGTAGGGAGGGAGGGAAGGAGGGAGGGAGGCGCCATTGCCTTGGACCTGCAGTGCCGTTCTCTGGCCAGGCCGCTCAGCAGACTGTCTGGGGCAGGCCAGGGGGCTGAAGCACCCCAAAGGCTCAGCTGGCTTGGAGCTGCCCCCAGCAGGTGACCGGCATCCCGCCCTGGGCTCCAGCCTCGCCTGTTCCTGGCCCAGACCCAGGAAGGGACGGTCACTCCTTGCTTGGGCTACAGAATCTCTTGAACCAGCCTGGCCTGTCTTGGAGATCATTGGGGTTGCCAGCCTCCAGGTGGGGACTGGAGATCTCTGGACTACAGAGATCAGTTCCCCAGGAGAAAATGGCCGCTTTGGAGGGTGGGCTCTGCGGCACTGTGCCCTGCTGAGGTTCTTTCCGTCCCCAAATGCTGCCCTCCCCCGGCTCCAGGAATTTCCCCACTGGGAGTTGGCAACCCTAAGCGTACTGGAGCCGCACTCCGGGGGTGGGTTCGGAGGCAGTAGTTCAGGACTTCGGAAGTCCCCATTTTTCTCAACCAGTAATCATTTCCCTTCAAAACGCTCTGACTTTCAGATCAGGAGGATTTGGGCTTTATGTCTGCTTCATACTTTAATTCTGGGGCCCTTTTCCCACTGTTGCTTTGTTTTCTTTTTTTTTTAAAAAGAGAGGTTTGTCCAGCTTAAGCTGTATCAGAGGAGGGGGGGGGGAATCGATTGATTGTTTAGCTGCCTGTTTAAGGAATAAAAGCCCAGCTTAAAAAGAATCCTTTGAGCACCTGACTCAAAGCTATAGCTCCAGGCGCCTCGTGGATCAGGCTGGGCACTGCCTGCCTGCCTGCCTGCCTTCCGTGGGAGGGGAGCCCTTCTCTTCCCTGCCTGGTCAAATGGGGAAGCAGGTGGGTTCTTTTGCCTCAGCCTTGTGCGTTGGTGAGCCACCCAGGTGGGTGCTGGAAGGAGGATCCAGCACCCACCAGGTGCATCACGGGGTGGGGGAGGAATCTACCCCTGCATGGTGGGGGGGGAGGGGGCCGATTGCCGGCAGAAGCATCTTCTGTCAATCCAGTCTGGACAAAAGGCCCTTTCTGAGCATTCGCTGTTATCCCACCCAATGTGACACAGATGTGGGACTATCTCGGGCAGGGCTTTCCCACCCAGCCTCAGGCTTATTTATTGCATTCTTGTTCCTTGTTCCTCCCCAAACAGCTCATTGTTCATGATTCTCTCCTCTTCCCCAAGGTCACCCAGTGAGTTTTGTGGCCAAGTGGGGACTTGAACCCAGGGCCTCTCTGGCCCCAGTCCAGCACCCGAAGTCCTTTTGCACAAAACTGTTGGAGTGAGCAACTCAGCAATGCCTGGGCATGGGGGGGGGGGCGCTACATCACTCTAAAGGGGCCCAGGTGTTCTCTTTGTCTTAACCTGGGAGCTGCCCTCTGACTCCCTCCTCTTCTCTGACTTTGTCCTCTCACTCTCTTCACATGGCCTTCCATGGAGACATAGGTCTCTGCCGCTCTCTCCCGTGGAGACAATGCCCTCACACTCCCACACACATGATGCTGGACCAGCTGGTCATTGGTGATAGGGAAAGTCCTCTTCTCTCTCTCCTTTTGACTGCAGCCTGAATGTGAACTGGATCTACTCAAATAAATGTGAGTTTTCACCTTCTGCAATTTACTTCTTGGGAGATGTATTTACTGCACTCAGTATCACGCTTCTGTGACTGGGCAAAACTCTGCTATATTAACCAAATATCCCAGTAAAAACATGACCATTTCCCTTCTTTCTTCCAGTGCAAACAGGACCCTGGCTGAGCCAATACATCATGGGTCAGAGTTGAGGCTCACCTTGCCCCTATATAACAGATTTTTGGAGAAAGATCTTATTGAAAATTAGATTTTTAACAGGATATTCACTACCAAAAGTTCCTGCTCAATAAGATTAATTTTAAATGTATGGCCTAAAACTAAAATTCTGTGGAAGGATAGAGACATGATATCAGTTCTCTTGACAGCTGCAAAGAACTTAATAGCCTCAACATGGAAACAGCCACATGTTTCCATGGTAAATCAATAGTATCAGAGGGTTTGAGCCAGTTTGGTGTAGTGGTTAAGTGCGCGGACTCTAATCTGAGAGAACCAGGTTTGATTCCCCACTCCTCCACTTGCACCTGCTGGATG
>NW_015175979.1:1221288-1223676 GCF_001447785.1 Gekko japonicus
GAGAAAGAGAGAGAGAGAGAGAGAGAGAGAGAGAGAGAGAGAGAGAGAGAGAGAGGGTTGAGGCTCACCAGTAGCCTGGGCTGGAAGGAAGGACCAGAGGAAGGTTTTCCACCAAGGAATGGATCTGTCAGTGAACGAGGAAGCCCTGCTGGAGCCCACCACGTCCCTTGTTCACTGCAGCAGAGCTTACATAGGAGGAAAGCCAGATTTGGGTCCAGTAGCAACTTGGAGACCAGCAAGATTTTTTTGGAGGGGGGGTGAGCTTTTGCGAGTCAAAGCTTGCTGCATCAGGAACCTTGGCTGAGAGCTTCTGCCCTGAAAAGCAGCCCTTTCCCCCAGGGGAACTGATCTCTGAAGCAGGGGGGATCAGTTATAATTCCAGGCGATCTCCATGCCTTGCCTAGAAGTTGGCAACCTGTTGGGTGTTACAAGTTAAAACACTTCAGTATTTACTGGGTTAATGGTGTTTGTTAAGTCACATGTTTGTTTGTAACCAATCTGTTTAGATAATTACTCTCTGAAATGATGCAGGAGGAGTCCCCCCTGAGTCCGCTGAACTTTCCGCCACAGGGCCCCCAGCAGCCTGGAAGCACAGCAAAGGAGTGTGAGTAATCCCCCTCCCCCCTCCCCCTCCCCATATAGAGTGGCCAGCTCTGGGTTGGGAAACCCCTGGAGATTTTGGAGGTGGAGCCTGGGGAGGGCGGGGTTTGGGGAGGGGAGGGGCCTCAGCGGGGCGCAAAGCAGCCCTTTCCTCCAAGGGAACTGATCTCTGAAGTCAGTCTCTTTAATACTCTGCTGATTTACGTTAAATAAGAATCCCCAAACAACCTTACCCCCGTAGGAGGGTCTCTGGCTCTCCGGGGGGGGGGGCTCCTTCCTCTCCTCTCCTCTCAGCCCTTCTTGCCTGCCTAAGCGGTGCCAGGTGACCCTGCGCATTCGGCCATATCTCTGCTTCGCAATCCAACACTCCTTTAGCTCAGAAATTGCTCAGCAATATTGGAAACAATGAGGCCTGACTGTGTTAGCTCGGAGCAAAATGGCTTTTTGATAAAGGGGGCACCGAGTTCGGGGTGATGCATTGATGGAATGGGCTGGAGGCTCGCTTAGGAAGATGGCCAGGCAGCTGCTTCCCCAACTGCAGCTCTCTGGGGTGGGGCTTTAACAAGGTGGGGGGAATGCCACCCCTCAGAAGAACAAGGCCGTTCAATCATCAGGCCTGGTTCAGACACCCTTCAGTGCAACCCTGGGAAGAAAAAAAGAAAGGGATTCGTGCAAAACCCTTTGCTAAAGAACCAAGAGGGGGAGAAAATGAGGGGGGAGGTTATCAGGCAGACAGCTAAAGCTGGGCCAGATGTAGAGATGACCAGTGTTCCCTCTAAGCTGAGTTGGTGTGAGCTAGCTCACAGTTTTTTAGCCTCTGGCTCACACATTTCTGTCTTAGCTCAGGAAGGATGACTCCCGAGCAAACTAATTGATGCGGCAGACAAATTGCTCACAAGACTCCACAGCTTCGAGGGAGTATTGGAGATGATACAATGGAAGGAGTGCAGCTCAATGTACGTACAGCTCCAAAGTAGCCAAAAACTCCCCCCTCAGCTCTTTTGGGCTCAGGAAAAAACGTTCAAGAGCCAGTTGTCATCCCAGACCTCCAACCCTGTCTGGAATGGGAATGTTTGCTGGGCCACCCTGCCCAGTTTTCCTTTGTTGGTGGAGCTGAGTTCCGAGTAGACTCGCTTAGGATTGCTCCCTACGGAGCCCCTTTTTCATCCACTGCAGCCCCACGCAGGAGTCCACACGGGCAGCCACCCCAGAGACCCACACTGGGGCATTCCAGTCCAGGGTTCCCTCTAAGCTGAGTGAGTGTGAGCTAGCTCCCAGTTTTTTAGTCTCCAGCTCAGGCATTTTTGCCTTTGCTTAGGAAGGAGGGCTCCAGAGCAAACCAACTTATGCAGCTGGCAAATCCCCGGCTCACAACTTTAAGGCCAGGACCTCACAAAGTAGGATTTTTGCTCACAGCTTAGAGGGAGCCTTGATTCCAGTGCTGGTGGTTTCATTTTCCTGTCCTCAAAGGACGCCTGGCTGGCTGGGAGTCTTCCTCTCTGGCCCTTGCGGGAGACTAGCTGGACAGAGTGTCAAAAGGCTGCCCTGCCTTGCCTTGCGAAGGACTTTGAAAGAGAGAGAGAGGAAAGTAGCGGGGGGGAGGCACCCGGAACGGATCAGGACTCCCGTCGGGGCAGAAACGCCCCCTCGCCGGCCCCAAAGCCCAGCCAACCCCTCCCTTTGCCCAGCTGACCCCCACCCGAGTTTCAGCCGCTCCCCCTGAGCTGTCAGACGGGGGGGGGGGCAGCCCGGCTTCCTGCCGGGAGTCTCCCGGGGGGGGGCAGCGGG
>NW_015175979.1:1224436-1227779 GCF_001447785.1 Gekko japonicus
GGGGGTGGCAGCGCCCCCGGCACACCGAGGGAGGATGCGCGCCCGCGGCTCTGCCTTCCGGGCCCCCTCGGAGCGCCGCAGGCCCGGCCGGCTCCTCCTGGGCAGCGCTGCTCTGCGGCACCGGTCTGGCGTCGTCGCGCCGCTCTTTCCCGCGGGGGGCTCCTCCCGCTCGTCTGGAGTTCAGGTGCGACCCCGTGAAACCTCCAGGCCCCACCTGGAGGTTGGCAGCTCTACTTGCTGCCCTCGAAAGAGAAACGACCGCCCCAGCCTGTCTTAGTGGGGTGAACAGGCCGGCCCCTCTTTCATTCCCCCCCCCCTTACACTGGGGGGGAGGGAGGAGGCATTTAAATTTTGAAGGAGGCAGTTAACTTACAGTTAACTTAATTAATCTGAATGCCTGTCCTTAAAGCGGGGCAGGGCAGCAAGCGCATCAGAGAACATATAATTCCCTTCAGAAGGCATTTAAATGGCCCCTTCAAGAGCGCTCCAGCCGTCTGCTAGCCCAGCCCTGCTGGAGACCACCAAGGTCATAGTGAGTCTTTCAAAACCATTCCCATGAACCTTTGGGGAACATGTAAACCTAAGATTCCTGGCATGGCTATGTGTGGGGCAGGGCTTTTAATTAAGGGGGCCGGGCCCCAAAATGCCACACTGTGGCTACGGGCCTGACCGGGGGGGGCTCTTCCTTCCTTCCCCGGGAACTCACCATGACTGGCTCTCGCATTTCTGAAGGGCCCGGTCTCCTTCCCTGCCCTGTACAACAGCCATGCCAGGCAGGTCAGGCTAGTTGGTCCCATCTTGCCGGCAGGAGGGGCTGCAGGTGAGAGAGACCAGTTCTGTTTGCTGTCAGAGGATGCAGTGATGGCCACAGGGATAGACCTATTGGGATTTTGTCTTCAGATAGAGGCTGGGTGCAAGGGACAAGAGCCACACCCAAGCTTAAGTTTTAAAAGAACATAACTTTATTGAAGAAAGCGGCGAAGAAGAAGGCGGATGAGGAAGAAGAGGAGGAGGAGGAGATTGAATTTATACCCCACCCTTCACTACCCGAAGAAGCCTTAGAGTGGCTTACAAACTCCTTTACCTTCCCCTCCCCACAACAGACAGACACCCTGTGAGGTAGGCGGGGCTGAGAGAGCTCTGACAGAAACGGCTCTTTTTCAAGAACAGCTGTGACAGAACTATGACTTGCCCAAGGTCATCCAGCAGCTGCGAGTGGAGGAGTGGGGAATCAAACCCAGTTCTCCCAGATTAGAGTCCACAGCATTTAATCACTAAACCAAACTGGCAATCTCCTTCCCCTTCCCCTCCCCACAAAAGACACCCCGTGAGGTAGGTGGGGCTGCGAGAGCTCTGACTAAGAACTGCTCTTGAGAGAACAGCTCTGAGAGAACTTGTGACTGACCCAAAGTCACACCAGCAGCTCCATGGGGAGGTGGAGTGGGGGATCAAACCCGGTTCTCCCAGATTAGCGTCCGTGCCCCTAACCACTACACCAAACTGGATAAAAGAAATTAAAGAATACATCCTAGCAGCTTCCTACATCCTATCAGTTACATTGCTAAGGCGGGGAAATGGCGGCTCTTCTCTTTCCTCCTTCTTGCTGGAACAAAGAGCCATAAACCTGTGACTGCATGCCTACAAGGACAAAGCATTTTCTACAAACAAGATGCTAACTGACCAATAGAAAAGGTTACAGGTCACTTCCTTAGGATAAACAACTCCCACAAATTTCCCGCCTTGACTAAACAGGACTTCTGCAGGCTGTAGGTCAGCTAAGGCAACATCCAGTTAACTAACAACAACATTTAATTCCATAATGACTGAAATGTCAGCAGTTTGCAACTTCCAACAAAACAGCTTTAAAAAGAGATTGGAGAGGTTCTTGGAGGCCAAGTCTAGGGATGGCTACCAGCCAGGGTGACTGAGGGGAACCTCCCCATTCAGAGCCAGGAGGAGGCAGCCTCAGGGGAAGGCCTGGGCCTCTCTGCCCTGTTGCTGGCCCTCCAGAGGCACTGAGGGGATCATGCTGGGCCAGATGGACCCTGACTGGTCTGACCCCGCGGGCGCGGCTCTTCCGCGGTTCTTCTGGGGCTGCAGGCGGGCTCAGATAATGCCTTGGGAGGGAGCCGGCCAGGTGGCAACGGGGCTGAGCCGCTAGAGCTCTGCATCGCTTCCCCCGGCTGGTGGTTGGTGACACCTCCTGCCTCTGGGCCCCTTGGCCATTCCCTGAACGCAAGAAGAGCTTTGGCCGGTCCAGCTGTGAAGGGCGGCTGGCTGGCGCCGGCCAGGGTCTCCGGTGGAGAAGGGTCCTTCCAGCACCTGCCCGCTTTCTCGGGAGAAGCCCTCCCTCCTCCTCCCGCCCTGCTCTCCCGAGTGGCCCCCGCCTTCTGAGAGGGCAGCGGGGAACACCAGCTCTTTCCCGGCCAAAGCGACGGCCTGGCCAGGAGGACTGGGGTGCTGCCAGGGGCGGATTCACCATGAAGCAGACTAGGCACGTGCTTAGGGCGCCAGGGCCAAAGGGGGCACCACAAAGTGGGGGAAAGGGTGAAAAGGACTTCATGTAGCCTAAGCTTGGCTTCGTTTGTACAGTCTGTTGTGTTATCCTTTGAATAAATTTTTGTATTGCTGCAACCTGCATTGTCTATCTGGTCAGACAGGTCCACCACTAAAATGGGCTGGGTCAGTGTGGAAAGGAGGGGGGGCACCAAGATTGGTTAGTGCTCAGGGCACCAGGGAGCCTTAATCCGCCCTTGGGTTCTGCGCTCCACCACCACCCCCCCAGCTCCACCAAGTCAGGACTAGGGCGGGTGGGGGGCAAGAGGTGATTTTGCTGCGAGCAACTCTGCGCCCCTTGGGGGAGCCCAGCGCGGGAGCTGCTGCTGCTGCTGCTGGGTCGGCGGCCGGCCGGGGTCTTTCTCCTCAGGCCTTCTGAGCCTGCCTGGCTCCAGTGCCAGGCTTTGATCCCGCAAGAAAGCCCCTTCCCTTCCCTTCCCTTCCTGCCCACCCCGTAGTCGGATGGGCGGCTTGATGTTATGCTAATCTGGGTTGATTGAGCTGGGGTAATAATGACGACGACATGCCGGGATCCCTGGGAGGTGCCCATAAATATGGATGCGCAGCTGTCCCGCGCTCAGGTGTGGTGGGGAGGGGGGGAGCTGCCAGGAGCAGCCCCCCCTCCCTCCCTCCCTCCCTGGCCCCGCTTGACCTCTGCTCTGGGAGCCGGAGCTGGAGAGAGAGCTGGGGTCGTTGACTAGGCGAGGACATCCCCCCCCCCCGAGATCTGGGGGTGGGGCCCGTGGTGTCCAAAGCAGCCCTTTTATCTTTGGGGGGGTTGATCTCT
>NW_015175979.1:1228008-1240568 GCF_001447785.1 Gekko japonicus
ACTCCCGGCCGCCGCAGGATGATACCCAGGGAGGGGGCAGCCTGGGGGTGCAGGGGGGCCAACGAGGGGCAGTCGAATCTAGCCTTGAAATGGATGAACGTTTCCCAAACATGTCATGGGGGGGGGAGATTAACCTGTGCTCACCTGAGGCGAAAAAGAGGGCTCCTGAGCAAACGCAGAGTGTCTTTTCTCACTGACAGTCTAGGCCTAGGGGACAGAGCTTGCCCCTTAGAGGGCGGCAGGCAGGACCTCCAGTCAGACCCCAGCCGAACCCCACCACCCCGCACACAAAGCCCCCACCCTGGTCCTGCCGCAGCCGGCGCCTTCGGATGCAAATGAGGCAGATCCATCAATGTGAAGGGCTCTCTTCAGGGGGGATGGGCAGGCAGGAAGGTGCAATCAATCATCCCCTCTTCCCTCTCCAATGGGGGAGGAGGGTTATGCCAGGAAATGGGCCGTCCCAGCCCACCCGCCACCCACTCTGCGCCCAGGAAGAAGACGGATGGCCCTTGGTCTTCGTCTTTCCTTGGAGCAGGAAACCTCTCCATCCGGGAAGCCCAGCCCGACCTGGTCCTCCCAGGGGACCACGGGGAAGAAGAGAGAGGGCCTGGACAGGCGTGGGACTACCTGTCCTTCCCCACGGAGGGAGCCCGTGGGGAAAGAACACCTCCCAGGGAGGAGCAATCAGCCCTTGGCTGCCTTACCACCGGTGGGCAAGTTTCCCCCTTACACAGTGTAATGTATCCAGTCCAGACAAGTCCAGACAAGTCCAGAGACAAACGTCGAGCTTCGCTCCAAGAGACAATGGACTATGCGGATCCTAGCCCGCTCCAATCAGGGGGCTAGGTTCCCCGCCGAGAGCCTATGGGACTCTCGGTCACTGTGAATAACCTATAGGGAAGTAGGGGTGTGGTTTGGGTGGCGGTTTCTCGGGGGATATAAGCCGGCCTGCGAGCTGCCAAAGTTGTCTTGTTCCGGATAGAATAAAGTACGGTTTGCTGAAATCACTCTCCGTTTGCATACCACCGGTGGGTGAGTTTCCCCCTTACACAGCATGCGTCCTCTCACAAGAGACTTCCCAAGAGTCCCTCGCAAAACCAGTGAGATGTGACACGCTTCACTCCAGGGCACGCCTGTCCCGGGAGGCAAAATGGTGACACGGCCCCTTCTTTTTGCCGCGACTGCACCACACGCCAGGGCGTTCCTCAGTGGTGCCCTTCAGTTCTCTCCTCCACGACACAAACAGATTTACTCTGGTGTCGGACTTCAGTGTCTGGTAGCCAACAAGAGCCGCCCCCCCCCCAGCTAATCGCCCAAAGAAAAGATGCTGGCTCAGGAGCGTGGAATGGAGAAAAGAGGTCACAGAGGACAGCCGGGGTCAAAGGCAGGGCTTGAACTCGGGTCTTGGCCGCTGGCCCGTTTGAGGGATGCACGACCCCAACACCCCCGAAGGGGCGCCCGAGGCAAAGCGCCCAGGTTCAAAGGCTATCCCGGCTAAGCCAGAGATTAAAGCACCCTGCAGGGGGAAAACAGGCTAATCGAATTAAACTTCACTGAGAACCATTCCGAAGGCCCACGTGGGCTCTTCCATCTTAATTAGAAATCTGAGCGGCTCCTGGCGAGTCTGCGACCCAGCAGGCAGCACATGCCCCCCCTCCCCCAGCATCCGAGGGAGGGCCTCCTCCTGGCAGAGCCGGCAGGGGGGCTGGGCGGGAGGGGTAGGTGTGCCTCCGCACACACATCCTCATCCTCATCATCTGTCTCCTGAGCTCGGAAACAGTTTTGTTATTAAACAGGCCTCATTTCTTCGTGCCTCCCAGGGAGCGGGGGCGGAGCGCTCTTAGGTAGCTGCGGTTCAGAATGGAGAGAAGCAAGCCCGCGCAGAACCGAACAAGTTCTGCACAAGGCAAGAGGGTTTCTCTGCCATCATCAGCTGGGAACACCAAGCCCCAAAGAGAAGGAGGCGGGCCGCAGTCTGGGTCCTGCCCGGGCAGTTTCAGGTGCAGCGGAAGGCTGCGTCGGCCTGAACCATTCCTGGAGTCCAGCTCATAGGGCAGCTGCTAGAGGCCCGTGCCAGAGATGCCTTCTTGACCTGATTGGGAAATCCTCTCTCCTCTCCGGAGACATTCAACCCCCCCACACACACACACAGCAGCAGGAGGAAGACCCAGGAGGAGACCAAGGACTCATGCCAGGGAGTCAGGCCAGCCTCTTGAGGCAGCAGACAGCATGGATTTTCTTTAGAAGAAGAAGAGGAGGAGGAGGAGGAGAGAAGTTCTCCCAGATTAGAGTTCACGCACTTAACAGCTGCACCAAACTGGCTTTCCTAGGAACCAGTTCTTGTCATCTTTCCTCTGAAAATCCACACATCATGGTCGGGGAGGCTGTTTCTTAAAAAATAGAAAACCACCACACACCCACAGTTTAACCTGTTAGATTGGAGTCCAGCAGCACCTTAAAGACCAGGAAGGCTTTCGCAGGACCACTGTTCGAGAGTCAGCACTCGTCTCTGAGGGAGGGAGCCGGCATGCTCCACAGCTGCTGGTCTCCGAGGTGCACCTGGGCTCCAGCCTGGCTTTTCTGCTGCAGACCCCCACGGCTCCCCCCCCCCCGGGGTCATTCGGTGGAATCCTCAGGGCAGGATCATCAGCCTGACTGCCGAAAAGGGCCCTGGCGCCCAGTCCCACGGGCAGTGGTCCTGCTGCAAAAGCCCCCTGGTAGGAAACGGGGGCCAGGCCGGTGCAGCACATCTTGGAGGCTTCATATGGTTTATTGCCACCACCACCACCCCCGCGAGGCAAACAAGAGCAGAGCGTGATTGGGAAGGAGGCAGGCGGTCCTTGGGGGGAGCTGATCATATGCAAGGTGCCGCCTCGGCGCGGGTGACACATCTGCCGCGTGCAGTCCTTAGGCAAACACCATCATCTCTTGCATTATTAATGGGCAATGCTCGCTGGCTCTTCATTAGGGTGGAATATAAACAGAAAATCATTTGCTTACCCCCGATTCCAGCTTGAGCTGAGCAAATTTAGACAGAGGTAGTCAAACAGGGAGTTTGTTGTTTGGCTAATTGCAGCCAGGCTGCAAAGTTTAGAGGCGGGAAGGAAGCCTTGGACAGCCCACGCAACATCCCCGGCTGGCAGAGCCAATCCGTCGGCCCCGCACAGTTTGGCTTCCCTTCAAAGAAACTGGGTTTTATTGGAATTGTGTAACACCATGAACCAGTCTTTTCTTTTTTTAAGAGGCTGTCTTAAAAAGGAAGGCCGATGCCTGACAGATACATTTTAAGCAAGCATTTGAAATATTTCATTGCCAAGTTCAGCATTTGTTTACCCCAAGCTTTGCTAAAAACATCTCATCCCAACACTTTCAGCACTGAGGAAGATTTTGCAAAAAAGAAAGAAAGAAAGGATTCAAGCTTGAAAAAATGTCACTTTCTGATAGTAGATTTAAGTCAGGGGTGTCGAACTTATTTGTTATGAGGGCTGGATCTGACATAAATGAGACCTTGTAGGGCCAGGCCATGTGTGTCATAAAATGTAATGCCAGGTAGCAGAGATCTAAACACAAAGGGGTTTTTCTAAACTTAGAATAAAAACATGCTTAAAACATCAGCACTCTTGCAGTATTTTTTTTATTTAACAGTGTCTGATAACTGACACCTCTTGTTCTGAATTATTGCATCAAAATGTCTGTGCTGTTGCAATCCTGAGCATGCTGTTCAGGTGTGTATCTGTAAGCTGCAAACCTACGATGACGCAGCAGCAGCAGAACTGGAAGAAGAAGCAGAAGACAGCCAGTTCCACTGCGGGCCTGATAGAAGCCCTCCGGGGACCTGATCCGGCCCCTGGGCCGCATGTCTGACTGGGAATTCCGTTGATCTCTATGGGAGTGAGGCTCTCTTCTCTCCTCCGTTTTGCTTGTTTTATTGCACCCTGGAATGCTGTCTTTTGGAAACAAAGAGCAGCCTTTTGTTACTGTGGATCTGTATCTCTGAACATACTGAGAATACATGCCAGGCAAGATGGAATTTCTCTTCAAAATCCCTTGGTATCTACTTGTGCTGTTATCCCATGGACTACCTTGCACTATTGACATTTAATTGGTAACTATGAATCCACTTAATGTGTAGTTAGGGCAAATAGCCATAGTATTTGTTATTTTGTAACCTCTAGTAGTCTGTTTGCTATGCTCTGTACTGAATAAAGATCATTCTTATTTGTAATTGTCTGAGGGTGTAATTGAACTCCAAGGCTAAATCTTGTGTCTAACGCTGACCACATAGAGCTACCACTCTGACTGTAATGTGTTAAGTCCCAGATGCCAACTAAGGGGTTGAATCTCTTCCCTTAGGAAAGGCGGGAACTCTTGGAAAGAGATTCTGGTGGCAATTTGTTGTGAGGACCAGAGAGAGTATAGACTATCTCATGGTTTATTGTTTAATGTGCTGAAATACTGGATTCCCTCGCACTCCTGGACTGGACTGAGTGGGTTAATCCTGTACAGTTCCAAATACTTCTCTTCTGCTGCTTATTTATTTATTTATTTATTTATTTAAAAGCAATGTTTTTATTTCCACCCAAGCAGGGTCTACGAGGCAGTGAACAACATGGAAGCATGCAAATAATTAAAATACAGGTAAAACTATTTACCAGTGGCCCTGGACTTTCTCTCTGCTCCATTATGTGACGTCCTACTAAAGTTATGCAGTCCAGATGCAGCCCTGGACTCCTCTGCCTTGGAAGGCTGGAAAGGGCTGTGTGAACTGACCCCCTTTGCAAGAGGTGATCAGCGAAATGACAGACCTGTCCCCAGGGGTCTTTCTCTCCATTTGCTCATTCACACATAACAGGCGTCGCTTGGATGCTGCAGCCGTCAGGTGAAGAAAATAGTTGCAAACCAGACTCAGCTGCTGAATATTCAAGCCAAGGGAGCCTGGGCGGCAGGCAGACGTGTGGGTGTGAACCAGCCTTCGGGACTGGCACGATGGGCTCTCCCCCACCCCTCCCCCGTCCTTGTCGACATCTCCTCCATCCCTCCTCCAAGGCCCACGACTTCTGCGCTTCAAAGGGCAGCCTGCCTGAGGATGCGCGTCTCTGACCCAGGAAGCTCCAGGCACCTTGCAGAGCCTCCTAAAGGGCAGGCCGCCATGTTGGCTGGGATCTGCAGGCGGAAACCGAAGCTGGTTGACGGCCATGGGAGCAGGGCGGGAATCACCCAGACCCCCTCCTGAGACCTCCTCCCCCCAACCCTAGGGCTCGAGCTACCCTAACCCTCTGCCCTGCAGCCCCAGGGCCAAGCTACGATCAATAGTGTCAGAGGCTGCTGAGAGATCCAGTGGAATTAGCAGGGCCACATTCTCCCTGTCTAGTTTTCAATAGAGGTCATCCAAGGCCACCAAAGCACTCTCAAGCCCTGGCCTGAAGCCAGGTTGAAATGGGTCCAGAAAATCAGTTTCTTCCAAGAGCCCCTGGAGCAACATCTCACAGACAGAGACATGCATGCAAGAGAGAGAGGAATCAGGTGGGGAAAGTATATAGACGAGAAACTCTCTGATCTGCGAGCAAACTGACATTCCCTTTTCCCTTCATGAAGGGACCCATTTTCCAGCACCGTCTCTGTCCCATGGCCAGGTCAAACCAGAACTGGAATGGATCTGAGGCCGATGTGTCCTCTAGGAAGGCCTCCTGCTGTTTTGCCACCACCTGTTCAGCCACCTCATCCGGGCACAGCACATTCGATACTGGGCCAGATCAGAAGGATCTAGCAATGGACTTTCAACGGCAGCCTCACCACCACCTCCTTCAGTGTTCCCGGGAAGACCCCTGAACTCAGGGACAGATTGCTACTGTCTTCCAGGGAAGTTTGTACCCTCCCTGCAGTGGCCTTCACCAGCCAGGAAGGGCACGGATCAGGGGGGAAAGTAGTGGGTTCAACAGCTGACAGGACCCTGTCCACATCAGTCTGAGCAAGCCATCTGGATTGATCTAACAACTGAGCCTGACAACGGAGAGCCAGTTTGGTGTAGTGGTTAAGTGCGCGGACTCTAATCTGGGAGAACTGGGTTTGATTCCCCACTCCTCCACTTGCACCTGGCCGGATGACCTTGGGCAAGCCATAGTTCTGACAAGAGCTGTCCTTGGAAAAGAGCAGTTTCTGTCAGAGCTCTCTCAGCCCCACCTACCTCACAGCGTGTCTCTTGTGGGGAGGGGAAGGGAAAGGGGTTTGTAAGCCACTCTGAGACACCTTTGGGTAGTGAAGAGCAGGGTATAAATCCAATCTCTTCTTCTTCTTCAAGGGGCCTCTAGTTCACTCACTGTATCAACACCACTGGTGGGGAGGTCACGGTGGAGCAACAAGACTTTCTCAGCAAAAAAGCTCACAAAAACCTCACCGCTAATGGTCAAATCATTAAAATTTTGAGAGTCCCTCAACAGGGATGTAAGGGATCTAACTACCCTAAACAATTGAGCTGGGTGAGAGCTTGAGAATGCAATGGAGGCCGCGTAGTAAGCTTTCTTTGTGGCCTTCACTGCCATCTCATAGGATCTCCTAAACATCCTACAGGATATTCTTGTAGCCTTGTCCTGAGAATGACGCCGAACTCACTCCAGTCCTTTGCGCTCCTGCTTCATCTCCCTTAGCTCCAAGGTATACCAAGAGGTTCATTTGGAGTGGGGGAAAAGAGACTGTCAGGGAGCGATCTCTCCAGTGGCCTCCAAAAGATGGTTATACGAATCTTCCATCAGTGCATCTAGCAAGTTGTCAGAGGGTCTCGGATCCCGCTGAGCATTCTGGAAACCAACTGGATTCATAAGTCTCCACGGGCAAGCATCAGTCTACCTGCTGCCTATGTCCAGATGGGCCTTCAGGGCAAAATGGTCCAGCTAGGGCACTCTAACCATAGAGATCTGGCCAATGTTCATACCCACCATGAAGATCAAATCTAGTATGTGGACTGCTTGATGTGTGGGACCTGATACAACCTGGGAGAGTTCTACTCCTGCCCTGGATGCTACTAGGTCTGAAGCCTGCGAGAAGGAGGAAGCCATGTCTGCATGGATGTTGAAATCCCCAGGACTATCAGTCTGGGATATCTCAAGGCCCACTGTGCCACTGCCTCAATCAAGTACGGCACCTGCTGGTGCGCTAGGCGGTTGGTACACCAGCAGGATAGCCACACTCTCCTCAGCATCCCACACCAGACATACACTGTCAGTGCCTGAGATCTCTGGGGTGGGGATTGCCCTGTAGAAGAACGACTCCCGAATGAGCACTGCCACCCCTCCCCCCAGCCCTTTGTCCAAGATTGATGAAGGACCGAGAAACTGGGGGTGGGGGAATAATTCTTTCAGATCGACTGTCTCTCCTTCCCTCATCCAGTTCTCAGTCTCACATATCAGGTCCATTCCTTGAGTCACCAAACAGCTCTGTAGGTGGTCTTATTATTAATGGACCCAGTATTACTCAACATCAATGTCGGAGAAGGGCTAGAGCTCCTAACCCCACTACCAGCGTGTCTCGGGATGGGTTGGAGATTGGAAGAAGAGCGAGCATAACCACATCTCCATCTCCTTCCCTTCTGATATCTCCTCCGTCTCCTTCCCTTCTGATATCTCCTCCCACTGCCATACCTCCCAACCCCCCAGACACAGGTACCCCTGACCCCATATTGGCCTCCCAGAAAGAGATTGGGCCCGCTTCCCCCCCCCCGCAACCTGATTTAGGCCCCCACAACACAACACAACGGCTGAAGTTTCAGACTTCCTTTCACGACAGCCGTTGATAGTAAGAGCCAAAAATGAATCTCACACTATGATATCATCCACCTCTTCCTGAAACAATAGTCTCACCATAATCTCTACATACAGCCCCTTCCACACCCCTCCTCCTCAACCCCACAAAATCACAGTAATTAGCTAACTAACTCAAGGATAAGTTGGAAAATATCTCAGAGGAGATGGAAAGCGGCAGCTGGTTGTTATCCGAGAAAGGTGGCCGACGCTCTAAACACCAGTCACCAGGGGTTGGGGAGGCGTCCCCCCCTTCAGACAGCCACGGGTGGACTCTGACTGCGTCACCGGGAAGGTGTCAGGCCACCCACGTTCACCAGACCAGGCTGGAATCAGGATTTCAGTGCCTCTGAGCGCACAGGACGTCCATCGGCCCTCTTCAACAAGCCTCCCCACCCACCTCCAAGTTGTGACTACGCAGGAAGGAGCTACGTGCGACTTTTGCACATTTCCTTGAGCTTGCAGGTATAAAGGTGGCCAGGATGAATCACTGCAGTGTTGCAGGGACCTTTGAGCCAGTTGGGGGGGGGTGTTTGGCTAGGGTCGCCAGCCTCCAGGTGGGACCTGGGGATTCCCCAGAATTACAGCTCATCTCAAGTCTACAGAGATCAGTTCCTGTGGAGACAGTGGGTGTTTTAGAGGGTGGACCCGAGGGTGTGGCACCCCACTGAGGTCCCTGTCTTCCCCAGGCTCGATTCCCAAATCTCCAAGATTTTCCCAGCTTGGATCTGGCCACCTTAACCCCACATCCCTCACCTGTGGCCAGGGAGCAGGGGACCTGGCAGCCCTAGAAGAAGGAGGCAAGGAGAAGACCATTCTCTTATGTCTGGCTTCCTTGATGGACTCCAGGCCCTTCAGCCATTGGACAAGTCTGCTCTTGGCTCTGGAGGGGGGAGGGACAGAAAGAATAAAGCAGGGTTGCTAACCTCCAGGTGGGGCCTGGAGATCTCTCAGGATTCCAACTGATCTCCAGATTACAGAAATCCGTTCCCCTGGGGGAAATGGTAGCTTTGGAGGGTGGAATCTATGGCACCACTTCTCTGCTAAGTTCCCTCCCCTCTGAGAACTTCACCCTTCCCAAGCTCCACCATCAAACATCCAGGAACTTCCTAACCCAGAGCTGGAAACCCCAGTATGAAAACAGCCCTTTCTGCTGCATTTACGGATGGAATTCTACCAAGGCTAGCACTGGGGCCGAGGCTGCGCTCAAATTCAGGCTTGCCAGAAATGGCTACTGAACCCAAACAGAGGCTTGGCAATTACAAAAAGTGGAAATCTGGGCATGTGCAGAGGCCCTCTGCAGCAGAGCTGAGTAAGCACAGACCGGAGCTGGGGACAAAGGAGTGACAAGATGACGGAGAATGGTTGCTTGGGGGCCTTGGTCCCTCCGCCACTTGGACCGGAGCCTGAAGGCTGAGTTAGTCAGGAGATGCAAGAGATGGGGGGGTGGGCAGCCCTTGAACAGCTCACAGTGCAGTGAGGGGACCAAAGAGCCTGTCCTGCCCTGGACACCAAGAAAGGAGAGCCAGGGTGGTGTCGTAGTCAGAGTGTTGCACTAGGATCGGTGAGACCCGGGTTTGAATCCCCAAAGGAACATCCTCCCTCCCTTGTGGGAGAGCCCTTCCTCCTCACCCCATCCCCCCACACCTTGCCTTATCACCTCACAAGGGGGGGGGGAGACAATTTGTTCACACCTTTCTTCTTCTGCAAAAAAATAAAATAAAACACAAGGGGGAGAAAAAAGAAATCAAAACAAACCCCGGTGAACATGAGTAATGGGCCGGGGATGAGCAGCTCCAGATAAAACTGAATAATAACGCGTCAGAAACGACACGTTGTGGATTTCTATTCCCCAGCGGAGTCTCCCTGGAGCTAATCCATCACGGCAGAAGATGCAAGATTACAGCTTTCAAGGGAAAAAAACTCCAGGAGATAAATGGGAGTAAATGAGGGTTTATTATATTCCTCGGGATGATATAATTTTGGGCCTCCCCTTATTGAATTGCTTACAGTCGCCGTGGCGAGCCGGCCCTGTGGGGGTCAGTCTCCTCTCCAACAAATCTTCCCCTCCCTCCCTCCCTCCCTCCTCGGCAGAGAAGCCTGTGGCACTTTGCCAAGAGCAAAGAGGGGCTCAGGTGTGGAACCGGCCTCTGATCCTGGAGCCACCTTGGGCATCCTTTTGAGGAGAGATTGCATGGTGCTGCCAGGTGGTCTCGGCCCATCAGGATGGATGCTCACTGGCTGGGCTGGAGGAACCATTCCAAGGAAGAAGAAGAGATTGGATTTGTATCCCGCCCTTCACCACCCAAAGGAGTCTCAGAGCGGCTTACAAACTCCTTTCCTTTCCCCTCCCCACAACAGACACCCAATGAGGGAGGCGGGGCTGAGAGAGCTCTGACAGAAACTGCTCTTTTTCAAGAGCAGCTCTTATCAGAACTATGGCTTGCCCAAGGTCATCCAGCTGGTGCAAGTGGAGGAGGAGTGGGAAATCAAACCTGGTTCTCCCAGATTAGAGTCCGCGCATCTAACCACGACACCAAACTGGCTCTCTAAGGCCCAGCTGCAACAGTTCCATGGACCCTTTGAGCTGCAGGCGCTGGGGCAAAGCCCAACGGGTTGCTGTCTCTCCAGAACGCCCCCTTGTATCTTGCTGGCCACTGGCCGGGAGTTGGGCTGGATACAGATCCATCAGGGCACCCGTGGGAATGATAGTCTCCGAGTTCAGCCATGTTGGTCTGCAGTAGAAGAGCTATGGGAATTATATTCCTAATGAGAAAAGCACGCTCAGCTTCCGAGCCACTATTCGGGGCTTCATGAACACCCACCTAGAGAGAAGGAGAGCTCAGAATATGGTTCTCTTCCCTTAAAGCAAGGGGAATGCCCAGCTAGTCACAACGATGACGACAAAAGGCCAACTAGAAGACCCGCAAATTCCCTGCAGTTGATGGACTGGAGAAGAGCAGTGTTGACTGGTGGAGGGGGGTGTCAGGGAAGGATGAAGCACAACGTGGCTCTACAGGATTCCCCACCCCCCACCTCCAGGTATGTGGTCATACATCTGAGGAAGCAAGATGTGGCTTACAAAATAATGGATGTGAGTCTTTCCAGTCACATTGGGCTTGTTAAGTAGTGGGTTCCATGGAGGAGCAGACCCCAAATCTAGTGATCAGCTCTACTTTATTAGTGATTTCAGCAAGAAGAAGACTAAACTCCAGGATTATAGCTCTGTTTAATTAGCATGTAATTGCCACACCCAAACACCCCCCACTCCCAACGATAGGCTATTTACATAACATTACTTCTTGACTGCGATGGCGAATCTAAACAGCATGATAAAAAGTAGAGACATCTCCCTGCCAACAAAAGTCCGCATGGTCAAAGCAATGGTATTCCCAGTAGTCATGTATGGCTGCGAGAGTTGGACTATAAGGAAGGCCGAGCGCCGAAGAATAGATTCTTTTGAACTATGGTGCTGGAGAAGACTCTTGAGAGTCCCTTGGACTGCAAAAAGATCAAATCAGTCAATCCTAAAAGAAATCAACCCTGACTGTTCCCTGGAAGGCCAGATAATGAAAATGAAGCTCAAATACTTTGGCCACCAAATGAGAAGGGAGCACTCACTAGAGAAGACCCTGAGCCTGCTAAGGAATCACATTGGCTGGCTCAGAGGAAGAGTTTTTCTTTTCTGCAGCCACGGGGAAAGGGGGGGTCTGACTCCAACCGACTGCCCCTTCACACCCCTTCGGCCCCCTCCCAATGGTCAAGGACGGCTGGCCTTCAGCAACACTCAAGCGAGCGGTCTCCCAGGAAGGCCACAATCCAGTTGGGTGTGCAGATGTGACAGAAGAACAATTGTGCCACAGGTGACACACCAGAAGGATTACCTGGGTTCAAATCCCCCCTCAGCCTTGAAACTCGCTGAGTGACTTTGGGCCAGTCAGTCCAACCTACTACCTCACAGGCTTAATGTGTGGATGAAATGCAGGAGGAAAGGGGGAAACATGCACACCAGCTAAACATGAGCCTGCAGTGCGATGTGGCTGCGAAGAAAGCTAATGCAATCTTAGGATGCATCAACAGAAGCATTGTGTCCAGCTCACGGGAGGTGGTTGTTCAGCTCTATTCCGCTATGGTCAGGCCTCACCTGGAGTCCTGTGTCTAGTTTTGGGCACTACATTTTAGGAAGGATGTTGACAAGCTTGAGCCTGTCCGGAAGAGGGCAACCAGGATGGTGAGAGGGTTGGAATCCAAGTCTTATGAGGAAAGGCTGAAAGAGTTGGGTATGTTTAGCCTGGGAAAGAGAAGGCTTTGAGGGGACAGGATTGCAGTCTTCAAGTATTTGAAGGGCTGTCATGTAGAAGATGGAGTGGATCTATTCTCTCTTGCTCCGGATTGCAAGACTAGGTCTAATGGGTGAAAATTACAAGGGAGTCGTTACCGGCTAAATATCAGGAGAAACTTCCTAACTGCAAGAGTGGTTGAGCAGTGGAACAGTCTGCCTCGGGAGGTGGTGGATGCTCCTTCGCTGGACGTTTTTTGTTGCAAAATATTCAAAAGTATTTAAAATACTCAGAGCATCAATGGATCTTGCTCTATTGGAAAGAAGAGATTTCTTTGCTTTTAAAAACCTTTATTTCTAAGGGTAAAAGGTATACAGGAAACCTACAAATAAACAAAACATCTAAGAGCTACATTTTCTAAGCTGCCTACAGTTCAACCATTGTTACACACTAACACAGAGATAATGGAGAATCTGTCCTTCTTCTC
>NW_015175979.1:1240624-1240851 GCF_001447785.1 Gekko japonicus
AGAAACTACTTTCCCCAGGCTAATTCCCCATTGGCTCTGTGCCAGGTTTCCCTTCCAGGTCAGTCTAAACAATAGCAATAATAGGTAAACCAGTTAACCCTGTAATGACTGGATTGTCAGACCTTGTAAACACATACATTTCCAACAGTTTTCAAGCAGAGGCTGGACAACCATCTTTCGGGTATGTTGTAGGTATGTAGTTATGTAGGGCTATCAGGGGTCGTTTC
>NW_015175979.1:1240929-1241065 GCF_001447785.1 Gekko japonicus
ACCTGCAAGGCTGGCAGGAGTGTGAGGAAGCCCCGCCAAGGCCCTCCCTGGCCCCAGGCAGGCAGGGGTGGGGAGAGGTGGGGAGGAAGCAACTTACCCTCCCTCTTCTCCTGCCTCCTCCTGGCTGAATGAGGGC
>NW_015175979.1:1242796-1244662 GCF_001447785.1 Gekko japonicus
TCTCCATGGCACAGTCATTCAATTATATTGATGAGACTGAAGTGCTAGGTGGGGGGGGCTGTGGCACTCTGGGTCTCTCTCTCTCTCTCTCTCTCTCTCTCTCTCTCTCTCTCTCTCTCTGTGGTACAAAAACTCTCGGGCTGGAAGGTGAGGGAGTCTGGGGGGGGGGATCCAGCACTCGCTCAAGGCACCCCCCTGCCTGGCAGGAAACCCAAAGATCACCAAGGGGAGATCGGGATCTTGCCTGCTACACTCACCCCTGAGTGCCACTCAGCATGTGGCATGTGGGGACTGCAGCAAAGAGAGGAGACGGGATCCCGCCGCCACCCCACACCCAGCCCATGCGCTGAGTCTGCTCCACAGCACAAGAGATGAACAGCACGCACATGGACTGAGCCGGGACACAACCCTCCAGCGAGTTCTCCTGCACAAGCATGGCTGTTAGGAATGAGCTGTGCCCAACTCCGATGGAGGGAGGATCGCTAAGGAGCAGGCTGTGCAGTCGAGCATCTGCTCGGCGTGTGGAAGGCCCCAGGTCCAATGCCGGGCAGCATCTCCAGGCACAGGGGCCAAGCAGGCAGCGATGCGAAAGACCTCTGCTGGAGACCCTGGAGAGCTGCAGCCTGTTAGAACAGACTGTACCCATCCTGGTGGAGCAACGGTGTGATTCAGTCTAAGGCAGCTTCGTGTCTCTCCCCTCATGTGCCCCCAAGGAGGCCTATTGTCATTTATCATTACAGTAGTCGTTCCTTCTGCTCCCTGCCATCAGTGTTCTCAGAGCTGGGCCTTGAACATTTATGCTTGTTGTGGTTATATGAATTTAGTTCGAGTTAGTTTGTTGTATTACAGTGCTGGCTTTTTGCTGTGAATAAATTTGTTGTTGTCAACTTTGGCCCTTTCCATTTTCCGTGGGGGTGGTCGTGGTCCTGCCAGCCCAAGCATTGAAGATTCAGGGCCTCCACTGTGGGGTCCCTAAGGAGCTGGGGACAGAGGGGGGAGCGGCTGGGTTCTAGCACAGGGTCCCCACCCTTTGAGGCCTGTGGGCGCATTTGGAATTCTAGCACAGGGTGGTGGGCACGACAGCAAAATGGCCGCTGCAGGAGGTGAAGCCAAGTACAAAATGGCTGCCTAATGAGGCAGAGCCGCACAAAGACAGAGGAAGTTCAGGGCAAATACACTGGGCAAGAGGAGTGAGTGAGATAGTAAAGCCAGTACTGTGGTGGCAGACGCTGCCAGGGGAAATCTTTCTTTAATCTGCACAGCCAGTCAATCTCCAGTGGCCAATCAGAAGCCCTGCTAGTCCGGAGACCTGCCTGGTTCCATCAGTCAAACTCGGAACCTTGTTTGCCATGGGTTTTGTATGTTCCATCTTCATGGCCTGTAAACCACACTGGTTGAATTGTGCATTTGAGCCTTTTTTGGGGGGGGGGCAGATGGTCAGAGTGTGCGTGTGTGGGAACCTGCTTCACTGGGCTGCTTTGTAACTCTTTTCTTTAGAGGCCTCCCTGGAATGCTGGCCTGTCATAGATAATGTAACCGTAGGTTCACAGGTGGGGGAGGAGGGCTAACGGAGCAGGCTCGGTTGAGGCAGGCTGAGTGGATGGATGGATTGGACAGATTGCTGGGGGGGGCTTGTTTGAATCATGTATAATTCCAGAACTGGTGCCAAAGGAGTTAGTTCTGACCCAAGATGGTCTTAGCTTGATATCTCTCAATAAACAAATCACTATCAAGAGAGTGTTGTTGAGAGGCACCACATTGGGAGGCCCTAGCGTGCTGAGTTGTTGACCAGTTTCTCTGCCTCCCCTCCTCCCAGTGGCATCAACTGGGTCCACAGGACCCCCTGGACCAGAGCAGGGAGCAGGG
>NW_015175979.1:1244783-1245347 GCF_001447785.1 Gekko japonicus
CTAACAATCGGAAATGACGATCAGCCGACCATTCAGCTGACATGTCCTTAATGGGTTGTTCAACCCTTAACCAAAGAAACAAACTGCCCTTCGTGTCCTTCCTCAGGGCCCTCTTTAGAAGATGATGCTACGGCTGGGGCAGAGAGGCACCTTGGAGAGGGAATTACACGGGGAGATAAAGGCGGGCAGGGAGAGAGCTGGAGGTTTCTTGCTGGGGTTTGCTGGGAGGGGGGGTGGCTCTCCTGGGGATCTGCTGCCTGCTGTAGTGGCCCTTTTGCCCATGGAAAGCTCTGCCTGCACTTCTGCAAATAAGGCGAATACCACAACAACAACAGCAGAATCCTCCAGTCCTCTCTGGTCAAAGGAAAGGAAACCCAGGAAGCCGGGCGGAACCTCCCACCTCTGGGGAAGTGAAGAGCAGGTAACCAGAGGCTTCAATCACCTGCCCTTAGGAAGTGGAAGTTAATTCAGTGGCTGCTGCAAAAACAGTAATGGCCTACTGGGGAGGGGGATCTTTCCTCCCTCCTTTATCAGTGTGGTTTTATACAGTGTAGCAGTGGTGGC
>NW_015175980.1:0-43909 GCF_001447785.1 Gekko japonicus
GAGGCTAGATGACCATCTGATAGCAATGCGTATTCCGTGAACTTAGAGCAGGAAGCATTGCCTCAGTGCTTAGTTCTTTTGGCCCTTTTTTACATGTCCAGGGAAATTCCAATTGCCATTTTGGGGTCAGGAAGCAATCCTGGAATCTTGCTGTCATCTTCTGGGCATGGAACAGCGGTCACTGCGGGTGTGGAGGGGGATATATTTGTGAATTTCCTGCATTGTGCAGGGGGTTGGACTAGATGACCCTGGAGGTTCCTCCCAACTCTATGATTCTATGCCACCTACAGCTCATTCTAGGAAGGGTGAGATTAAAAATGCATAGCAAGCAACAGGGGTCATTTCGGGAAAAAAGAGGTGCAGGAGCTCATTAGCATAACTTATTAGCATAACCTATTTGCATATGCCACACCCCCTGACATCACTGGAAGTGTGTTAGAAGGCAGCACCCACCGCTCAGGCTCCACTGGACTATTTTGGATTGCTAGCTATTGGGGGGGGGGACGTGCAGATCTGTCCTTGCAGAGGAGGAAGAACTTGTACTTGAAGGCAGGCCAGGGGGGTGTCTCTGCAACTTACCTGGCTGCTTCTTGCTCCTCGTGGCCCGACTGAGGGGTGCTGGGAGCAAGGGCTTTTTGCATGTGCCCCGCCCCTGGGCTCCTTACTGCCGGAGCTCTGCTCCTGTGCGCTCCCGCAGGAAATGACCCCTGCCAAGCAACAATATTGATCTAACTCACAGGACTGTTGTGAGTCTAACAGGGGGGAGAGGAGAATCATGTTTCACTGCTCTGAGTCCATCCATTCCAAAAGCCGCAGGCCAGATCTTGCAGGAATCGATGCTAAGCGAGAGAGCAAGCTGGCTTTTGATTTCCGTGGGGTAACGTCATCTGTTTTTGCTTATAATTTATAAGGGTTTGCCCTGCCAGTAAACCCTGGTTCTCACTGCAGCAAGCCGTTGGCTCCGTCCAGAAGTGGTGGAATTTCCCTGGCTCAGGTCTGGGAACACTGTGGAGACAAAGTACCGTATTTGTCCCTGAGGGAAACCTCATCTCACTCCACAGTCTCATTTGTGGCCTGGGCAGAAGTGACCTAGCGAGCGCTCCTCAAGCAGAGTTGCCAAAAAGACTTCTAATTTTAGGCACATCTCAAATGAAGGGAACCTTCCTTGCCTGGGAACCTCAAAGCTCGGCGAAATGCGAGGGGCTTCCCGCAGGCAGCCTGAGATGCTGCAATGCAGAAAACCCTCAGCGGTCTCCCCCGGGGATGGTAAAACTGTAACGACATGCTGAATAATGGTCAATTTTGCAGCCTTTCAGCAGTACCTCTCAAAAAAGCGATGCTTGAAGGGAAGCTGCCTCATCCTGCCAAATGACAAAGCCAGCCTGGAGCTTCCTTGGACCCAGAATCCCTGAGTCACCCCAGAATTCAGTCTGTAGCAGCCATGTTGCTGCTACCATTTCTTATCCCCATACAGATTAGTTGGGGGGGGGGAGTGTTAGATACAAAATAATTCGCAAGAGCTCCAAGAAGAGCTGAAAAGTACTTTCTTGACCCCTTCCCGAGAGGACCAGTTAGGCGGCGCCGACATCAGTGCTTGGCCTGCTGGGGCATCTACCGAGGACCACAACCTGGCAAAGGGCCTGCTGCTGACCGGATATGCCCGGCCCTTCCTCTCCCATCGGGAAAAGGGAGATGTTCCTAGAAACCCCGGGGTCCCTGGCAATGCTCCCCCTAAGCTGTGGCGTCTTGTGAGCAAAAATTCTACTTTGTGAGCTATTGGCATTAAAGTCATGAGCAAGTGATTTGACTACTGCATAAAGTAGTTTGCTCTGGAGCCATCTGTCCTGAGCTGAGACAAAAATGGGTGAGCCAGAGGCTAAAAAACTGTGAGCTAGCTCACACTGACTCAGCTTAGAGGGAACACTGGCTCCCTGGGACAATCTCCCATTTCCTGATGGGAGGAGCACCTGTGGAGGTAATGGAAGGCAGCTCGTACCCTATTCCTTTTAGGTTAATTTTCCATCAGAAAACGGGAGACCAGTATGGTGTCACTTGGATTCTGGGAAGATCTCCCTTTTCATTACCGAAAGGAGGCTAAGGGAGTAGCAGTGAGACAGCCATGCTCCTGCAGGAGAGTTATGCTCCGTGGCCTGCTCCAGGCACCATTCTCTCCAGGAAACAGGGAACTTCTCAACGGGCCACTAAGACAACTCAGAGGCCTCTGCAGCCATCTCCTGTTCCCACGTCAGAGAGACACTTGAGTGGAGCAGCAACTCTTTAGCCTCCCACTGCACTGCCTCACCTACTCCCGAGAAGAAAGGAGAGAGGAGGGAGGAGTACGTACACACATTTGTATGATGGGGGGCAGATCTGAGATAAGCCTCTGTGACATGCTCCACACAGGAGGGGGACACACTGGAGAGCATCTAGCCAAGCCCCCCTTCCCAACCTGAAGCCAGTCCCGTAGCCCAGACTGGAGCGCAGTAGCAACAGTTGTTCCCAGCAGCTGAAGAAGAAGAAGAAGAAGAGATTGGGTTTATACCCCGCCCTTCACTACCCAAGGGAGTCTCAGAGCGGCTTACAAACTCCTTTCCCTTCCCCTCCCCACAACAGACACCCTGTGAGGCAGGTGGGGCTGAGAGAGCTCTGACAGAAACTGCTCTTTTTCAAGAACAGCTGTGCCAGAACTATGGCTTGCCCAAGGTCATCCAGCAGCTGCAAGTGGAGGAGTGGGGAATCAAACCCAGTTCTCCCAGATTAGAGTCGGAGTCCGCACACTACACCAAACTGGCTGACCAAATAACTTCTGGAGAGAAAGAGGTTATCGAGAATGAAGATGAGATCTAATGGTTGGAGGGGGAGCTGCTTGCACACATCAGGCCTTTGCTCCGTTTAAGGATGCCATTACAGGCTCTGCTCGCAGCTGAAAAGGCACATGTGAAACTCCCTTTTAGGCCTGAGTGGACACAGCACAGAAATTCACAGGTTATCAGCCCTGGAGCTCACTGGCAGAGACAGGGAACGGAGTAACCTACAGCCTCCCCCCTCTCCTCCGGTTGGCAGTCTGATGAGTCTCCCACTCGAGCCAGCTGGAAGCGAGGGCACCCCATCCATCATCAGATTCCGTGTCTACTTGAACTCAGCAAGCAATGGCTCGCACCCAGGGGCAAAGTGTATTAGCGGCAGTACCATCCTCCCATCTCCCAAAAGGACAGATGACTGGGCCAATATTAGAAGCATTAGCATCACAGTCCATACCATTATTATTATTATTATTGAAAAAAGGAAAGCCAACCTTGTGTGTGTTGCATTTCTAAAGTTTCTAAGAACCCAATGGCACCATCAAAAGTTATTCCGTTTGGTGATAGGGAGCAACCTTCTCAGTTATCAACGGCTCTGGGTTCACAGGTTTTCCCGTTAGTGTTTTGGAACTCCTACCTTGCATGCTGCAAGAGCGTGCCGTGCATGACCCTCTCAATACACGCGCTTGCTGCTTTGTGTGAGCAGAGCCCCCTGCCCAGATTGCCATCTATCATCACCATAATCGCACTACTCGTCCACATTAATTTTTTTGTATGTTGTCATACGTGCATGTGTGTGTGTGTACGATCTGTGAACCGGGTGGCCCCTGGCCCCAGGGACACCCTTCTTGCCTCAACAAGGACCAGGGCTTTCTCGGCCCTGGCCCCTACCTATTGGAATGATCTCCCATACGAGATCAGGGCCCTGTGGGACCTTTTACAGTTCTGCAGGGCCTACAAGATGGAGCTCTTCCACCAGGCTTTTAGCTGAGGTGGCGGGTGTCCACACCTTATTGGGCGTCCCCTCCAGTGACCCAGATCTGAGTAACCATCTGGAACCCCAATTTGTTTTAGACCTCATCTGTTCAGGCTCTGGTTATGAGTATCAGAAATTACAATTTGTAATTCTGATGTATTTTAATCGGTTTTAACTCTTATTTGCATATTTATGTGATTGTTGACTTGGTATGATGGAACCCGCCCTAAGCCTATTATGTGGGGAGGGCGGGATATAAATCAAATAAATAAATAAATGTCCTCTTGTGAACAGGTCTTGCAAGCTGAGGGCCGTGGCTTGCTCGATGGAGTCAATCCGTCTCATGTTGGCTCTTCCTCTTTTCCTGCTGTCTCCAACTTTTCCTAGCATGACTGTCTTTTCCATTGAGTGTTGTCATCTCATAATGAGACCAAAGTATAATAGCCTCAGTCTAGCCATTTTAGCTTTTAGGGAGAGTTAAGGTTTGATTTGACCTAGAACTTTGCAGCAACTGTTCTGTATATTGTCATTTCATTGCTGCCCTCTGTGTTGTTATACTTCCCCTTAAGGCTTCCATAATGTCTCTCGGATAGTTAAGCTTCTTACTGCAACTGTTTTAATTACTGTTCTGAACTTCTATCACTTTGCCTAATTATTATTACTATATACAGTGTTACAAATCGCTGTACTCTGTTTCTCTTTGTTGGCATATGGGCTGATTTGTACTGTTATCTTTCCTTTTTAAAGTTATTGTTAAGCCAGTAAAGGTTTATGGACATTGGAATTGGCATATGTCTCTCTCTTTCAGGTGCTGGGCCAAAATGTCCCTAGCTCACCCAGGCTTTTAATTAAGGGGTTGGTCCTTTAACACCATTTATGGTCTGGCTGTTTTGTTTTTTTAAAACAAAATTCTGGATTTGTAATGGTTGGTTTTAATTAATAACTTCTAAGGTGATATGTTGCCCTGACCTGAATAGCCCAGGCTAGCGGAATCTCATCTGTTCTTAGAGGTTAAGCAGGATTGACCCTGGTTAGTATTTGGATGGGAAACCACCAAGGAAATCCATGCAGAGGCAGGCAATGGCAAACCACCTCTGAATGTCTCTTGCCTTGAAAACTTGTGGGGTCAGCTTTGACTTGACGGCACTTTCCACCACCAATGTGATATGTGATATGCTATGTTATGGGGCAGGTCCCCTGGAGAGGCCGCACAAAAGAATTCTAAATAAATAAACTGACTTAGGAGACTGCCTTACTGCAAGTCAGCTGATGGGGTCCATCTAGATCACTACAGTCTGCACTGACCGGCAGTAGTTTTTTAGGGCCGGAAGAAAGGTCTCCCCCAACCCACCAATCTTGCAACTGTAAAACCGTGAAGACTACAAGTTGGGGGCCATGAGACGCATCCCCCCCCAAAGCAAAATGCCTGCTCCAGAGACCTATTGTCTCCCACAGCACCTCAAGCGCTTCATTAACCAGCTGTTGACCAGGGCAGCCCTACATAACATCTGTTTTCACAGGCCCAAAGCACCCTTCCTCTCCTCAACTTATTTGCTTGCTCACAGCCGTCAATTTTTGTTCAATGGGAGACTTGTTCGTCTGGCCCAACGGGGTTAACAATTTGCATTGGCTCATTGGCTGTGATGAAACCACATCATCAACTTCAAGCAATCAGGACTCCCATACATTAGCGATGGAGTTCTGGAACTCCTATATTCCTGATGTCTCTCTTGGACGCGCATGCCAAAAGCCATGGTCAGAACTCCTTTTTTTTTTTTTTTTTGTTAACTATAGCCCTACACTGTCACTATGTGCGAAAGTACATGTCAGCTTGAACTGCATTGACAAGCGTGTAACACTACACCTCCGTCAGATATCTACAAGTCACCATAACGCAATTGAGACTTATTTGGATGGGACTGGGTTTTACTGGGTTTTCATTACTGCGTTTTCCCAACCGTAATTAGAACAGGCGGCTATTAGGTCCAAGCTGGTGTTCTGATACAGCCGGTTTCCAGCGCTGTAAACAAAGCGTGTTCCTCATATAGGGGACAAGCCGATGCCATCTTGTTAAGACCAATCAGGACACAAACTACGTCTTTTTAAAAAATGCTGCAAAGAGGCACAGGCAGGGGCCACCAACCTTGCTGAACCTTACAGAATGCTGAGACCGGGCAGCGGGCAGTGAGCCGGTGTGGTGAAGTGGTGAGAATGTCTGACTAGGAGCAAGGAGACCCAAGTTTGAATCCCTGCTCTGCCCTGGAAGCTTGCTGGGTGCTCAGCCTAACAGGGTTGTTGTGAGGATAAAATGGAAAGGGGAAGAATGTTGTCAGCCACTTTTGTTTCCCGTTGAGGAGAAAAGTGGGGCAGAAATAAATACAAGTAAATGAAATTACTTCCAGGGTGTGTGTGTGTGTGTGTGGTGGGGACTAACTACTACCGTGGCCAATCACAAACTGTATTTCATCATTTGCTTCATTCATACCCCACCTTTCTCCTCCGATGGGGACGCAAAGTGGCTTACACTTTTCTCCTCCATTTTATTCTCCCAACAACCCTGTGAGGTAGGTTAGGCTGAGAGCATGGGACTGGTCCAAGGTCACCCAGTGAGCTTCTGTGGCTGAGTGGGGATTCAAACCTGGGTCTTTCAGGTACTAATCCATTACTCTAACCACTAACACCACATTGGATCTGAATGCTGGGAGGCTCCACAAAATGTTGGGAGGCTCCAAAGTCGAGGATGCTCTTCTGATTGGGGCAGCTGTTTCAAGATAGGTGCTCCCTGAAGACCCAAAGGCGATGAGGTCTGCTGAAGCATATGAAGAAAGAGGAGGAGGAGGAGATTGGATTTATACCCTGCCCTTCACTACCTGAAGGAGTCTCATAGTGGCTTACAATCCCTTTCCTTTCCCTTCCCCACAACAGACACCCTGTGAGGTAGGTGGGGCTGAGAGAGCTCTGAGAGAACAGTTCCTGAGAGAACTTGTGACTGACCCAAGGTCACCCAGATGGCTGCATGTGCAGAAGGAGTGGGGTTAAGAGTGGCTGCTCTTGACCACTACACCAAACTGGCTCTGCACCAGTGTGGTAGCTGAAAGTCAAGACTGGGGAAGAAACAAGTGGGACCCAGGAAACCGACCAGCAGGCACCTGGTTCGCCAAGGATTGCAGCCTTACTCCCATTGCGTTCAGCGATGCTAAACTGGCTTAATCTACTGGCACAGGATCTGCTGCTGCTCGTTTGATACGAACAATGCACCAACAGCCTAAGTAGTAGAGTTAGGCATGACTAGTTTAAACTGGGGGGGGGGGGGACTCGCTTCCCTCCAAATGGAACAGGCTGTTATGCTGTTCCCATCTCCATAATGATAACCATCTCCATAACATAACCATCTTCAAGTACTTGAAAAGCTGTCATATAGAGGATGGTACGGAGTTGTTTCTGTTGCCCCAGAAGGTTGGATCAGAACCAATAGGTTGAAATTAAATCAGAAGAGTTTTTGGCTAAACATTAGGAGGAACTTCCTGGCACTTAGAGCGATAGAGCGTTTCCTCAGTGGAACGTGTTTCCTCGGGAGGTGGTGGGCTCTCCTTCTTTGGAGGTTTACAGAGGCTAGATCATGGCCATCTGACAGCAATGCAGATTCTGTGACCTTAGGCAAATCATGCAAGGGAGGGCAGGAAGGGTTGCCTCAGTGCTTAGTTCTTGTGGCACTTTTTTACACGCCCAGGGAAATGCTGATCGCCACTTTGGGGTCAGGAAGCAATTTTTCTCCAGGCCAGTTTGGCCAGGGATCCTGGAGGCCTTTTGTCATCTTCTGGGCATGGTCACTGCAGGTGTGGAGGTATTTGTGAATTTCCTGCATTATGCAGGGGGGTGGACTAGATGACCCTGGAGGTTCCTTCCAACTCTATGATTCTAAGAATACGGTTGCCTATATCTTTTACCGAGGCTGTTCCTGTGTCTTTAACAACAGCCTGATAATAATACAAAGAAACAAAACAGGGGAATCTTTTCTTGGCAAGCACACAAAGGAATGGCAAACTTGCTTGCCTTCAACGTTGGTAATCTTAGCAATGCACGTGCATGGTATTAGAGGTATGCATTATCGTGAGCCCAAATGACTAGGGTTGCCAGCTCTGGGTTGGGAAATACCTGGAGATTTTGGGGGTGGAGCCTGAGGAGGGCAGGGTTTGGGAAGGGGAGGGACTTCAATAGGATACGATGCCAGAGAGTCCACCCTCCAAAGCAGCCATTTTCTCCAGGGGAACCAATCTTGGTTGTCTGGAGATCCTATAACAGCAGGAGATCTCCAGGTGCCACCTGGAGGTTGGCAAACCTACAAATGATGCTGGGTTTGGGTGGTTTTTTTGCAATAATAAATTTGCTTAGGTTCATGTGAATTTCTCTGCAACACAGAAAGTCATGATAGATTGCTGATGCAAAGTCCAAAAAAAGGTTCAAAATGACATGGGGGGGCGGGGGGGCGGGCAAGAGACTTTAAGTTTTGCACGATGAAGTGAGAAAACAAGTCTGTAAACCCACCCAGGTCTGAGAAGTTCCCTTAGAATGGTGCTAAAGCAGGCATAGGGGATTTGGGTCAGCTGAGATACAGGATATCTGATCCTGCAGATCTGGGATGGAATTTCCTTACTGGCTGAAACAGAAGAGCTGTCGCTGAATTGTCAGATTCATCAGACGGCTTGAAAAGGTCTTAAATTAAGCAGCAGAAAGAAACGTAGAGAGGTTTGTGGGTGGGAGAGGGAGAGGGGGTTAAGAGGTGGAGATAGGCGATCACATCAGGAAAGCATTAGTTAGGTCAAATCCATTTAAATTCTAAGTCAGCAGTTCTTACGTAAATGGAGGTTCTCCCCAAAATAGCCTCTGAGTACCAGTGAGACACATCACTCCAAGGGTGAACATTTACTATCGCATTTTTTTCTCAACCCAGAGTGCACTCACATCTGTCCTTATAAACCTGCCATGCAGGAAATGCTGGGGTTTAATCGTGCAGGGGGGGGGGGAGAATTAGTGAATACGTTTCCCTATTGGCAAAGTTGCTTTATGAAATGATGGAACAGTGTAATCCTACATACAGGATTTGATCAACCTACATTGCAGTCGAAGGCAGTGGGGTGGGGGCAGATGAATGGGAAGGTGGGTGTGAGGGGAAAAGGAGAATTCTGCAGTGTCTGGGGAGTTTCTGGTTCTTTCAAGAAATACCCCAAAGTGGGGCATCCCCTCTAGAACAGGTGAAGCAATCTAGCAATCTTCCCCTTTCTGTAACTTGATTACTGCTTACTCCTACCCTGTACTTGTTGGACCTTAGGGGGAAAAGTACTGGTTGACCTGCAGTACACTGTGTGCGCAGCCCAAGAGGTAAGGTCATTTAAGGGGAAATGAACTGCCGCCGTCTTCAGGTTGTAGCAGCCCAGGTTAATTGATGTAAGAAAGAAAGTAAGTGGTGGAATGGAGCTGAAAGGGTTCATGAGGTACTAAGTGCCAGAAGACTGTGGAAAAGAGAAATAAGAAAAGGCTTAGAACTTGGCCAGCCTAGGAACGCATGCGAAAACGCCTTCATATGGCATGAATTCCTCTGAGGCTGTGCTGACACTCAATGAACACTAGGGGTCAATGTAGCTGCTGGGGATTACCCAGGACCAAAAACACCCTTCCCCAGAACAAGTTCCTGGTGTGAGGTGGGGGGAGGCTTCGCATGTATCAGGTTTAGAGCGACTCTGCATTAATGGGAAGGTGCAAAGCAATTGGAGCACAGTTTGCAAGATGGGCTGATGCTGAAGGAGGATCCCACTTTGGGCCCTTGGGTGGGCATTTCTTTTCCATCCCTTGAATCATCAAAAGGCATGCCTATCAGGGGCTGATGCATCAATGCTGCAATGTTGGTGTCCTTTTCTTCGTTTTCTGCCTGTTTATTTATTTATTCGATTTATACCCAGCCCTCCCCACCGGTAAGGGCGGCTTACATTTAAAAAACTACTCTTCTACTCAGCATCAGATGTTGGTTCAAGTTTTATTGGCCTGAGTAAACCAGCAGCCAACCATCTCAAACTATTAATACTGTTACACTCAATTAGAGAAATTTGCCCACTCCGATTCAAGTTGGGCTTGTTTTTTTCCTTGTTACAGCTTGGGGCATGATGCTTCTGTTGCTCTTGTCTGATGTAAGACCATCTGTACGCCAAGAACATAAAACATCCCTCAGCTGAGGAGTTCTATATTCTCACCGACACACCTAAGAGTTATATCTCCACCTAACATGTAAATTTGGGGAGATCCTTAGGAACCCAACCCATAATACTTCCAAAGGTGGTGGGTAGGGTTGCCAGGCCCCAACGACACACCGGTGGGGAGTGGGAGGAAACCTTCTGTGAGTGGGGAGGAGTGCCACGATGTGCCTACATTACTGGGAAGTGACGTAGGCATGTCATGGACATCGAGTGGTGACACTCTGGTTTTGGTGCAAAACTCTATGATTTGTAGCTAATTCTACCAGAGCGTTGCCACCTGTTGTCCCTGAAATGCCTATTTCACTTCTGGGTTACGTATGCAAGTCATGGTTATTTCCGAGTTCTCGGAGGTAGGTCAGGGTAATTCAGAGGGGAGAGGAGCGCCCAAAAGTGGGAGACACCCACCCAGGCCAGGAGGTCTGGCAATCCTAGCAGTGGTGGGGGACTTATGGTTACACATTAGGGTTTTCAAGGCAAGAGGCAGAGGCAGATTGCCATTGTCTGCCTCTGTGTCGCAACCATGGACTTCCTTGGTGGTTTCCCATCCAAGTATTCACCAAGGCTGGCCTTGCTTAGCTTCTGTGATCTAAATCAGGCGACCCTGGGCCATCCAGGTCAGGACAATACTCATGACAGTTGCCCAGAAATGCAAATGTAGCCTTGTGGAGATGAATGGACAGTTCCTATTGCTGTCTTTTTTTGTTCTGCCCTCCCCTCTGATCCATTAAGTATCTAAACAATGGGATCATTGTGAATGATTTACGTTCGGCTTAGCATTAAAATGCTGGCTGAATCCTTGGTTCTAAAGCACTTAAGGCTCCCATATCCACTGCTATTACATTCGTTTTGCGGACTCCCATTTTCATTCAGTTTGGTGCCCCCACCCCATCCTCAGTGCTTTAATCTAGGGAACATGCTGGGGGGGGGGGTTGCTGTTTTTCCGCGATCTAAAGATGCCCTGACCTGGCCAGCTCAGCCTACAGGGTTGTCAGGTCCCAAGCTCTTGCCAGCGGGGGAAGGCAGGGAGCTTTCCAGGAGTGGAGGGGTGTGACGACATCACGTGGAAGTGACATCATCATCACATTGGGGATGTCACACAGTGACGCTCTGGTATTTTGGGCAAAACTCTATGGTTTCCCAGTCACTCACTACTCACACTCCTCCCAATATGCAAATTAAGTATTTCATTCCTCCACCCAACAGCATATATCCCCAAAGTTCTACATCTATAAACAGCTCCCCCCCCTCACTACCGCCAATCTGTCAGAATGCAACCTGAATCTCATCTCAACTCCAATTGCCGTGGGATCTTCCTTTCAGGTAGGGTTGTTTCTCATGTGAGAGTGTAGAACTATGCTAAATATTAAAGCTTTTGGGAATACAGTTAACAGTTCCCTAAAGAGTTCAGCTACCTGGGCCAACACAGAGCTGTATAGAACAGAACGGAAAATACTAGAGTGTCACTGTGCAACACCCTACTGTGATAACATCACTTCCACATGATGTCATCACATTGGGGATGTCGCATCAGGTCGTGCAGGAGCCCACATAATTGGGGGCTCCCCTGCTCCCACCTAGGAAGCTAAGCAGGGTTGGCCCTGGTTAGTACTTGTATGGGAGACCACCAAAGAAGTCCAGGGTTGCTACGCAGAGGCAGGCAATAGCAAGCCAATCTCTGAAAATCTCTTGCCTTGAATACCTTATGGGGTCACCATAAGTCAGCTGTGACTTGATGGTACTTTTCACCTTCATCAGAAAGGACAATAATAAAGTTTAAGGATAGCTGGAAACAAATATAGCAAAATAGAACTTTGCAATTATTATTATTACTAGAAATAATGCCCGTTGCAGAAATAAATACAACGGGATCTAGAAAGAGGCTCTGGGAGAGTGCTCTGGCTTTGGGCAAACAGTGTCAGTTTCCTGTGGCGACCTCAGCAGGGTTTAATGACAGAGTCCACTGTTTTCTCCAGAGGGACTGATCTCTGCTACCTGAAGAGCATTTGTATGTTTGAGTTATCTGTAGCCCTCACCTGGAGAGTGGTAACCATTGTTACCTATTCTCCTCTCCCCTATGAGGTATGTTATGCAACTGAAAATCCCAACTGCCTTGCGGGGGGGGGTGAGGTGTGGAATGGACTGAAGTCCAATCAGCTTCCATATGCAAAAGACCAGGTTGTCGCAGCAGTTGTGGTGTGGGCGGGACCCGGGCTTTGCCTTCTGATTGGTGGCGATATATGCTGAGGAGCAGTGCCATCAGCCATACACTAAGGGAGTGCATTTTAGAATTAGAACTTTGGCATCCACTATTCAATTATATATAAGGAGAGATTATTTTTATTATTACATTCCATTTGTATACCGCTCACCCCCTGAGGGCTCTGAGACGGTTCACATTACCTTATACAACACAAGCCAATCCTAACCTAGGGCGACATACATACAAGGGGGAAAGTGATTAGCCTACCAGTCACCCTTGTAGCAAGAGATCTTTGAGCAGTGGTTAGAAATAATGATCTCCTGCAATGTATTTTATTTATTCATTCTACACTTTTGTCCCCAAAGCAACTGACAACATCATTTTCCCCGTATCCATTTTATCATCACAACAATGCTCCAGCAGCCTGAGAGAGAATGACTGGCCCAAGGTTACCCAGATACTTCCATGGCAGAGCGGCGTCTCCTAGATTCTAGTCTGGCACTCTAACCACTACCACACACTCGTATCATGTAGAACCTCAAGGAGTTGCACATCAGTAGCAAGCCAAACTACATGTTATGCTTTACACAAACTGGCCAACAGAGACCCCTTGCTGCAGAATGGCTGCAAATCCCCATCGCGAATTCGTGGGAAGTGTAACATGTAGTTTGGCAGAAGAGTTAATTGGGCAGTTAGAATGTCAGACGCAGATTCAAATCGCCGCTCAGCAATGGAAGCTAACTGGTTAACCTGGATAGATTCAGGTGGGTAGCCGTGGTGGTTTCAAGCAGCAGAACAAAGTTTGAGTCCAGTGGCACCTTTAAGACCAACAAAGTTTTATTCAAGGTATAAGCTTTCATGTGCACGCACACTTGTATCTGAAGTAGTGTGCAGGCACACAAAAGCTTATAGCTTGAATAAACTTTGCTGGTCTTAAAGGTGCCACCGAACTCAAACTTTGTTCTGGGTAACACTCTTGTCAGCCTACAAGGCTGTTGTGAGGACAAACTGGAGAAGGGGAGAACTTCATATGTGGTCCCCAAGCTCCTTGCAGGAAGCATGGGTAAGTATATGTTTGATGGAACAGTACCAACCATGCTGTGTATACTGAAGGCATGGCTGACATCAGTGGTGATGGACTTGGGCATTCACCAAAGCTAGCACCCACTGAGGGGCCCAGCCCCAATCTCTGTCGCCATCCTTTGCATTAACACATGGACGTTGATCTCCTGGTCACACTAGCAGCATGACCCTTTGAGGAGTTAAGACATAAATTAAGTTAGAGGTGAGACTCTGAAGGTCACAATTCTTGTTCTTGGTGGTCAAGGTGAACAAGGTGTACTGATGGAGTGATACACATTTGCCCTATTTTCAGAGGGTAGCCATGTTGGTCTGCAGTAGTAGAACAGCAAGATTTGAATCCGGGAGCACCTTAAAGACCAATAGGATTTTCTGGGTATGAGCTTTTGAGAGTCAAAGCTCCCTTTACCAGCTATCTAAATCTTGTTGGTGTCTAAATTGCTGCTGGACTCGAATCTCCACATTTGCCATATTATGTTTAATAGAAGAGACAAAAAGCTTGGAAAGTAAAGAATAAAAAGCTGGTTGATTATGGCTAAAAAGAAATACCATGGAGGACTTTGGTTCTCTCTTAAAAGAGGGCACAAAGCTTTTGCTACGAGAATACTGGAAAACCAGGAACGGAAAAACAAAGGGGTCACCGAATATGGTGCAACCCTCCTATCTTGTGCAATGGCCCAGGCTAAGACAGCCTGGGAAAAAACACTCCTGTTTGGAGCCTGGGACCTCCCCTTGTTGCATCAGAAGGGGTTGCCTCTGGACTCATGGGGCCTTACTCATGGTATACACATTGCACACACCTATGCCAAGCCCCCTGAGTTCAAGGGGCTCCAACCTAATTCTACAGCAAACAGTCATCATTTTGGTGGCATCTGCCTTCCCTAGTATAAGAAAGAAGAAGTGGAGGCCAGGTTCTCACTAGCCTGTAGCCTTTTTTCTTTTTTTAGCAGTGCTTTAGAAAGGGGGAGGCATCTTCTTTTAGCAGTGCTTTAGAAAGGGGGAGGGCATGTCCATAAACTGAAGCTCATAATGATCACTGACGACAGAAGCTACAACAAATGAGCATAATTAGAGCTATTTATAAGTGGCCAAGGAGGCAAGGGGAGGGTTAAAAATGTTTGGCCCTAGGTCATAAGTTATTATTGGGTGATGTGCTACAGCCTGTGTTATGTGGTAAGTTCGACCATAATAGCTCCCTTCTTTAGGCTCCCGCAGTCAAGCCATGGGATCAAAATGCTGCAGCATCTGTTAAGGAGTAAATGCAAGCCATAGATTAAACAAGTGTTCTGGACCAAACAATGCATAGACATTGCATGCTGAAGGACCCGAGTTAAGCTTGCCACTTCCCCATCTGCAGTGGGTAAACTGCAGCCTCAGCCCAATCCTCCGCCCTCAAGAAATAGGACAGCAGGAAATGCCCAGAAAATGGCCTCTGTAATGACACTCTAGGAATTTCCCCATGTCTCTATGGTCTTTACCATACAGATGAGGGGAAATTCCTAGAGTGACATCACATCCTCCCCAGGCACTACTGTCAGAATGTCCCTGCATTTTCCAAGCCAGTACTGGCAACCCTACTCCAAGTTCAGTCCCTTGATTTGAAGGCTAAGGAAGAACTCTATGCCCCAGACTTTGGAGAGCTATTGCCAATCAAACTAGAGCATTACTGGGTCTGATGGTATATACAGCAGGTTCCTACATTTTATGTGTTTAGTGATTGGCCCAAAGTTCAGAAGCAGATTAGCTGCTCTGCATGCAGAAGGTTCCAGCTTTGATTCCTGAGGTTTCCAGAAAAAGGGTCTTTGCTCCAGAACCTTGAAAGTCACTGCTGGTCAGAGTAGACAAAACTAGCCTAGATGGACCAAAAAGTCAGGCTTAGTATGGGCAGCTTCAAATGTTCACACTAAGTAAATGTACTGTCAAGAAAATAGAATCTGGCACAACCAGCTAAAGGACTGAGAACAGACTATTCTTTTCAGTTTTCACGCCCCCCAAAATTAAAAATTTAAGTACCTTTCAGTCAGCTGCTTTGTTCCTTCCTGTGGTTCTCTCTGTATGTTTGTTTCTCATACCCAAGATGTTCCTTCTTGCAGTGCTCTCAGAAGGGGCACCTGGAAGGTCAACATCAACAAAGTTAACAACTTTTGCAGTGACAATTTTGTTTCAGCACCTAGCATTTCACCTACAATAGGGACAGAGTCGGTTTGTTTCCAAGGCCATGACAGCCCATACATACCTATTCCTCAATATAAAACAGAAAACTCCCATGTTCAGAAGCAGTATATCAATGAACATCACAGGCTGGGGCAGGAGCAAAGCAGGGTGTTACTTTTGTGCCCTGCCTGTGGGATTCCCAGGAGAGTTTGGCCAGCCACTCTTGGAAACAGAACTCTGGATTAAATTACCTCAAGGCTCTTGAAGGTGGAAGATGCCATCAAGTCACAGCCAAATTATAATAGCCCCATAAGGTTTTCAAGGCAAGGTATGTTCAGAGATGGTTTACTATGGCTTGCCCCTGTGTAGCGACCCTGGACTTTCTTGACGGTCTCCCATCGAAGTACTAACCAGGGCTGACCCTGCTTAGCTTCTGAGGTCTGACAAAATCGGGCTTGCCTAGGCCACTCAGGTCAGGGCCAGCACTCTTACAAACTAAAAATACTTCTTCCCTTATTTGTTCTTCTTTCACCCATACAACAATGCAGTCTTTGCCCTGGGAGATCTTGTCATGTATTATAACAAATTATCGCATGGAAAGCTACGTCAATTGCATCTCATTGAGATGGGGAGCCTTGTGGCATCTTCTTGCTGTTGCCCATGGAAAAGTCAACACTTTCAGCTTAAATCTGGGAGAAATTTAATATGAGTTCAGTCCTTTCCACACATCCAGCCACTCATCTTGTTTCATTTGCAAATATCATATGTATTCTCTTGGGCTAAAAATAGAGCTAGTTGACTACTTCGACAAGTTCACCCGACACCATCCCCCCCTTCACGATGCTAAAATCTAAAATCTTTACGTGCTATACAACTTTGAAAATATATATAGAGAGAGATAAGTTAGCTCAGCCCTGGTGGAGACTATATCACTTCCTTTCACAGCTAAGAAGACTGCCAAGTCAAGAAAACAGACCCTGTAAGATTCTGAGGAGAAAGACACTGTAGAACCACAGAATTTTTTAAAGGTCTGTACACTGGTAGTAGTTCTTAAAAAAAAAAATTGTATAACCCATGTAAATGACTACTAGTCGGCAGGGGTCATTTTGTAGAAAAAGAGCTAGGGGAACTCATTAGCATAACTCATTAGCATATGCCACACCCCCTGACATCAGGGGCCCGGCGGTGGACCTGCAAGGCCGGCGGGAGTGCGAGGAAGCCCCGCGAAGGCCCTCCCTGGCTCCAGGCAGGCAGGGGTGGGGAGAGGCGGGGAGGAAGCAACTTACCCTCCCTCTTCTCCTGCCTCCTCCTGGCTGAATGACGGCTGGAAGCGGGGCGGCCAGAAGCAGGGGGCGTGGCTTCGTCATGTGCCCCGCCCCCCTGCACCTCACCCGGGGGAACTGCATTCCCCCGCGTTCTCCCCCCGAAATGACCTCTACTAGTCGGACACTTACAGTTCCCACTGTCAAAGAATGAAAAACAGCACTTAAACAAAACACATGCAATTTAAAAACACACTCAGGAAGGAGGGTCAGTGAGGGAATGACAAATGAAACAGCTAAGTTTTTACCTGCTCTCGGAAGACAGAGAAAGATGGGGACAGCTGAATCTCCCTGAGGAGGGAGATTCTGTAATTTTGGTGCCATGGCTAAGAAGGCCCTTTCTCAGGTTGCCACTCATTTCATCACAGCTGGCGAGGAAACCCAAAGAAGGTCCCTTGAAGATGACCACGGTGGTCAGGTAGGTTCCTGTGAAAGTAGATGTCCCTTACATCCCAGGAGAACATTACAATTTCCCCCCCCCTGCCCTCAAGACATCTCTTGAGCATCAAGGGTAACTGGTATGCCAGGGCTGGACTGAAGGAAAGGGATCGAGTATTCTGTAATAGCTTCCTTCCCTTGGAGCTCTCTCTCAAGGAAACACTGTTGGGCCTGCTCGCGCAGTTGTTTGGCAGTTGGTAAATAACTCCTTGTTTAGATAGATCCCCTTATGACATGGCAGCAGCACAGGACCTACTGGGGCTGCAAGCGCATGGCAGGAAGTCATAGAACAACAAAGTCATGCAACAGGAAGACAAGGAGCCAGCATCTCTGAAATGTCTGTACTAAAAAGGAATAATCTCAACCTTGTATCGCTGCCCAACTGCTCCTCTTAGCATGAGTGCCATGCCTTTCTCTCTTCACATGTCAGCAAACAATCAGCAGCTTTAGCAGGGCACCTGACTGAGAAGACAGGGCTCCTCAACCCTCCTGAGGGTCCCAACCCACAGACTGAAGACCCCTTTCTCTCCTCAGAGTTCATCTTCAGTCCAAATAAGGGGCCCACACAGATGCTGTTGGCCTCTAGAAAACAAAGGGAACATCTACTCATTGGCTGTCTAATAGGGTTGCCAGGCCCCTGGTCCAGGCGGGGGTTCCCCTGCTTCTGTGGGCCCCTTTCTGCTGCTGGCCAGTGGGGGGAACCCCCACCCACAAATGATCCTGAACGCAATGTAATGACGTCACCCAGAAGTGATGTCATCACATTGGCAGTGTCCAGGGGTGACATTGTAGTTTTGGGGCAAAACTCTGTGGAAAAATTGGGCTCAAAGTTTTGCCCAAAAACTAGAGCGTTCCCCCCCCCCAAACATTGGTGATGTGATGATGTCACTTCTGGGTGGTGTCATTCTAATGCCTTGTCTAGCTAAGGCCCTTTGTTTCCTTGCTAAGCAAAAGCACAGAAGGTTGGTGGTCATTTATACAGGACATGTAACAAATACATCAAATAAATATGTCAAAATTGGTGATAAATGTATTCTTCTTAATTGTGGAGTGCAGCATACATTTACACATCGATCACCAATTTTGACATATTTATTTGCCTCACTGTTTTTCCTCAGAAGGGGCTGTGGTGTCGTTGGCTCAAGTGGTTAAGACGCTGAACTGCAGACTGGAAGGTTGGTAGTTCAGCAGTTCGAGACCCGAGTGCCGCATGACAGAGTGGGCTCCCGTCTCTGGTCCCAGCTCCTGTCAACCTAGCAGTTTGAAAGCAAGAAATTGCAAGTAGATAAATAGGTACCACTTCGGTGGGAAGGTAACAGCGTTCCATGCACCTCGGCATCTAGTCATGCCAGCCACATGACCACAGAAACGACTTTGGACAGCACTGGCTCTTCAGTTTGGAAATGAGCACTGCATCCCTCGAGTCGGATTCAACTGGCTTCCGAGCAAGGAAAACCTTTACCTTTACCTTACCTTTTCTTCAGAATTAAGCCCAAACAATGATGACTTTATAAACTTAGATTGTTATTCCTGTTTGCATCCGTTAAAACATTTAATTATATTGTATGCTAATTGCCTGTTTAAACTCTGTCTTATATGTATAGACTAGTAAGTTCCATTTCATTGTGTCTGAGGAAGTGTGCTTGCACACGAAAGCTCATATCTTGAATAAAACTTTGTTGGTCTTAAAGGTGCCCCACTGGACTCAAACTTTGTTCTTCTAGTACATTTCATTACTTTAAAAAAGAATTTCATTCATTTCAAAGGAGTTGTTTTCAAGTGCTTCCCCAAATTTCCCCATTGGAAAAATCTAATACTACACATTGAGTGAATAAAACCTTGTTCTAAAAAGCATTGGATACAGAATTAATAAAACCAATATGGAGGGTATTCCACGAACTTAGAAGACAAGATTTTTTAAAATCTGTTCCAAGCTTAGTATTAAAGAGTCCAAAGAACCAGTGAGATACTTAAGTAGCTTGATAACTGCACAAATAATGGATTTGTTTGTAAACAACAAATATGGGGTGCAATCAAACATCTGCAGGGCTCGTTGGAACTTCAATTATCTTGGTTTGGGAAAACTATCTGCACAAAGATGATTAATGCATCAAAAGTTCCTTTTCTGTTTGTAAAATTTGTGTTGGAATAAAAAAATGAAATATTTGCTAAGTTGGCAGCATGTTTAACATTCAGTTCGGACCAATTTAAAGCCCTACATAGCTTGGCACTAGAGTATCTGAAGGACTGTCTTCTAGTTCTCCCATATGTTTGTGCCCAGGGAATTAAGATCAAAGGGTGAGGCCCTCGCGGCTTTCCCACCAAACAAAGAAGCTTGGCTTGTGGGCACACAAGAAAGGGCTTTTTTGGTGGTAGGCCCCCCCGATTATGGAACAACCTCCCTAGAGAGGTGTGCCTGGCACCCTCATCTTCAACCTTGAGGAGGCAGTTGAAGACAGCTTTATTTAGCATTGCATTTTACAAATTAGTTTCATAAGTTTATTAAACACTCATAGACCAGCACAAATCGCAGATATGTGGATCACATGATCATAAGAACAATACAATGAATAAACAGCAATTAACTAATCAAGTTATACAGGTAATACAAAATTACTAAATTATTAAAACTGTCAAAATTGTTTATTTGTCTAAAATACATAAAACTTTCTGGCAAATTTGCGAGAAATTTGCGAGTAATTTTGCACTAAGGGTTGTAACCTATGGGTTTTCACCTATAAGTAACATTTTAACAGACTCCAAATCCAGGCAAACAGGATATCTTCTAAGTAAAGGAAGAATAAACTTAAAATAAAAGGCAGTACACATAAAGGGCAGATTTCTTGATATAAAGGGCTGTAGAGTAAAACATGTTCTACTGTTTTAACCACTCCTGTGCCACAGAGACAGGACCTCCCTACCATAGGCGCCTTTCTGTATTGTCCCCCCCAGGACTGCAGAGGGAAGTGCTCGCCATCTGGCAAGAGAAAATGCCCTCTGTTGGCTCAAAATCTCCAGTTGGAGATTTAGTTTTTATTTATCGGCAGTCCTAATTGAGACTTTAAATTGTGGTATTTTATGTGTTTTTAATCATTGTTGTTTTATTTACATTGTAAGCCAGGATAGCCCAGGATAGCCTAATCTTGTCAGATCGTGGAAGCTAAGCAGGGTCAGCCCTGGCTAGGATTTGGATGGGAGACCTACCAAGGAAGTCCAGGGTCATGACTCAGAGGCAGGCAAAGGCTAAACCACCTGTGAACGTCTCTTGCCTTGAAACCACTACAGGGTTGCCATAAGTCAGCTGTGACTTGATGGCACTTTCCACCAACAAGCTACCTTGAGTGCGCAAGGGAAAAAGATGGCCAATAAATGATTTATTTGAAGCCTATCACCCAACCCCAGGGCTTTAAAAAAAAGAAAAAAAGAGAAGAGGTGTCAGAAATGAAGTTTTCAGTTTGTATACTTAAAACTCATGAACTTTTAAACATTGTAAAAATAATTTTGTTGAAGACATTCTGGAACTCTGTTCTGGCGTGTTTCCCCAGAAAAAAAAGCCCTGCCCACCCCATGTATAGCGCTGGCCAAATGGATGTGGGCTATAGAAAGCAGTGAGAGAGTCCCCTAGCTCCCCCCTGTCTTTTCCACTTGGCCACAATAATTGCTCCAGCTTAAGGCTGTGAGTTGGCCTTGCCAAGTTTCAAAATTCACAATAATATCTAAACAGATTCATTTTAAAAATGTTCTTGCCTTGGGATTAGTTGGAATCAGATTGTTCAAGATTGTTCAAGAATCCCTAATGACCACTTGCAATAGTATTTCAAACCCCCTAATCTATATTTAAGGCTGACCCATTTGTCAATGGAGTATTGGAACTATGGACCAAACTTTAAAAATGTACACCTGCTTCTATCTCCACTAATATCCTTTCAAACAGATTCTGTATTCAGAATTATGAATCCATCCACAAGCTTGGGTGATGTCAGGTGTCACTAGAATGAGTGAAGTCCAGCGGGCATTGCACAACTTTCTCAAAACTGCAACAAAAAGTTGCAATTGGTTGGTTTCAGTATTTTTATTATATCCATTAAAAGTTGAGAAAACAATAATTGTTGATTTCCTTGACAGTTTGAAAAGTTATCTTACATAATAATAAGGGAGTTTACAAACTTTTTGTTGAGCTCTAATTGAAGCGTATATAAAAAACAAGTTTGAATGGAAGTCAATATTCACTATCAGTCCTGTAAGGTAAAGGTTCCCTTGCTCGAAAGCCAGTCGAATCCAACTCTAGGATCGCGGTGCTCATCTCCGTTTCAAAGCCGAAGAGCCAGCGCTGTCCGAAGACGTTTCCGTGGTCATGTGGCCGGCATGACTAAACACCAAGGCGCACGGAACGCTGTTACCTTCCCACTGAAGTGGTACTTATTTATCTACTTGCAATTTCTTGCTTTCGAACTGCTAGGTTGGCAGGAGCTGGAACTAGAGACGGGAGCTCACTCTGTCATGCAGCAACTCGGGTTTTGAACTGCTGAACTACCGACCTTCCACAGCCTGCAGTTCAGCGTCTTAACCACTTGAGCCACCGCAGCTCCTGTAAATATTTGTAAATAACAATAAAAGAAAAGTTTTATAAACTTATATATTCATGGTATTTGAATCTTAAGACTGAATAAATAAATGTTATAGGGTAATTTTTCATGAATGCAGGAAATGAGAATTGTGCATATCCACTTGTGCAAAAATGTGGGGTGAAGGTTATACTACAAATTAATCTCAAACAGTTTATGATTCCCTTTAAATAGTTTTCTGAGGTCAGTAATTTCAAGATTTTCAAGTACCTGCAGATGAAACGTTTTCTCATGTCTAGATTCTACAACAGGGTTCCTTCAAGGAAGCTTACTGCTATTGGATCCAGATGGGTAGCCTTGTTGGTCTGAAGCAACAGAACAAAGTTTGAGTCCAGTGGCACCTTTAAGACCAACGAAGTTTAACTCCGGGTATAAGTTTTCGTGTGTTTGCACACTTCTTCTTATACCTAGAATTAAACTTTTTTTTTTAATTTAAATTTTTTATTGTATATTCAGAATATTAACATAAACAACAATTCCTGAAAAATACATTTCAGAACATTTCAGAGTAAATAATTCGTAAGTACCTGCTTTTTAGAGTAAATTTACATTAAGCATGGTAGAGAATAATTGAAACATTGTACATTAAAAACATTAATACAAGCAGGGGTCTTGTTGTAGAAAAAGAGCTGCCGGAGCTCATTAGCATAACTCATTAGCATAACTTATTTGCATATGCCACGCCCCCTGACATCACCGGAAGTGACAGAAGGCCACACCCCCTGACATCACCGGAAGTGTGTCAGAAGGCCCGGCTACTTACCCTCCTGCTTCGTCCTCATTCCCGAACGGAATGAGGATCGAAGCAGAGGGCGGGGTGAAGAAGGGGGCGGGGCTTCACCACGTGACCGCCCCGCCCCCTAGAGGTTCTCTTCCGGAGCTCCATACCTGAGAGCTCCCCCCCGACTAGAGCCCTGAATACAAGTATATAGCTTTAGAATACTATACAATCAAGAGTAACTGTTACAAGTGATTATGTAGAGATTCCTTGTTACTGTTCTGTTTGGGGTAAGATGTTGGTCACAACATTTATAACACACCCATTTCACAATGTAAGGTTAAAAACTGATCTATTACTTTATTTACAATCCATTCAATTCCGTGCTATTGAATGCTAGACACAGACCCTTTTAATGTTCCTATTTCTATTCATTTATTTTTTATAGCAACTGTTTTCATAAATTGTTCTTTGTGTTTATCCTAGTTATGATTTGTCTTGGAGGATATTATTATTTTTTATATGTTATAGCTCCAGGAAGTCCTCAAGTTGTTATTTAAAACCTCATTTCGTATTACATTAATAAGAACATTTAAGCATGGAATTCAATTGTATCTTGGCAACAATAAATGCTAATTATTCTGGGTTGGAAATTTGCAGCAAATATTAACATATAAAACCTGGCAAATAGCAAAGGTTGGCAAAAAGCTAAATTTCTAAGATTAAATGAAATTATTTCTATGAAAGACAGAAGGCAGATAAAGCTTTCATTTATGACAACTTAAATGCCCTTTCTTGCTTTTTTTGGTAGCTACAATTGAAAGTGAATTTAAAAGTGTCCAAATGTTACACACTGTTTATATATATAAAATATTTTCCAGTGCTTCATCAAATTTCCCGAGTTTTCCATTGGAAAGAAATGGGGGGAAAGCCCTTGGAGAATAACTGGGTGTTCACTTTTTTCTGCAGGCCTTCACATCTCTACTGACAGCATAAACAGGGAATGCAAATATACAAAAGACAAGTTTATACCAGGCACAAAATAACATGCCTGCTAAGGCGGCAGTGTGTAAAGTGAGATTATCCTGCCAAGATTAGCTTCTGCTTCTGTGCAAAAGATCCCACTGTAGCATTATCACTACAGTGGGTGGGTCCTGCCAATCATGAAAGCAGCAAAACCAGGCCATTCACGGATAAAGCAGAGACTTTGTAAATTAGCCCAAATGTACAAAAAATACTTCGTAAATGAACAAAAAAGGGGGGGAAATGGTTTTAAAGAATAATTCAAGTAGTTTGACAATTGAGTATCCAGTGGAGTATCCTGGAGGAGGTGCAGAATGTCAAGAGCAAACCATTAAAGGGGAACAACACAGAAGAAAATGGGGGTATTGACCTAAGAGCTTTTAAAACCTTGGAAGAAGGGAAATATTTTAAATTCTTGGTCTTCTACAGTGCCTCACAGGCCACCAAGCAGTTTCATTTACCCCCAAAATGAATGAAAACCAGATAACAGAAACAGATTACAATTGAGCAACTGAACACTACCAGATATATTACTTCCTAGAGCCCTGCTTTCGGTGGAGGGTACTATTCACTCCCCCCCCCCCCATGCACATGCCAGAAATAATAACCATGACGCCCCATGGGCTGCACATGTTCTCTTGTGGAATCTGTTGCTCAGTCCCCATCCTCAAGTGGAACCACCTGCCACAGACATCTGTTCCTCTGCGCTCCGCTTACAATTAGAGGGATAAAGGATCCTATATCAGATATTGTCACGGTAACAACCTCAAACACAAGTCTTTATTCCGGGGGCGGCCGAAGTTATTTTAATGGCTAAATAGCTCACCCACTAATTCATGTTTGTGCAGCTCAAGCAATGGCCATCGTGGACATTGTCTCTGCAAAAGATTTTGGGAGCCGCTCTCTCCAGCTGCCAGGGTTAAGAGGCTACGATGACATGTAGGGTAGCTTTTATTTAGCAAAGCCAGGCATGTTCAGCCTTGGTTCGCAGCAATTTGGAAAGGGAGGGAGAGCATTATACCGGCTTCCGCAGTTATCAGTGGAAGCAAAAAAAAAAGGCCTGATTTTTTCCCACTTTGCCAGGGTCCTCTTGCAGGAAAAGGACAGCTTCTGCTAATAAATGGATGCTTTCACAAAGGATGATTAAATCCCCTTCTAAAAGTCTTGGTTCTCTACAATGAACTTATACTAATGAGCCTTCGGGCGTATGATTAAATGTTAGCATTATCATTTTGGATTTGCTGTGGATATGATGTCTTTTAAACTGCAGCTCTAGGCTGTTTTATGTTATTTTATTTTATTTTAACTTTGTTTTTAAACACAGAATCATAGAATGTTAGAGTTGGAAGGGACCTTGCAGGAGCATAGCCGAAAGATAGTTTTTGTTATTATTATTTTCATTTCTCACTAGGACTCAAGGCAGATGACAACTTGAGTATGATAAGAACTTTTCAGTGAAGCAGTAAAAGGATTACAAGATATAACAACATTTGATCTAACAACAAAGATTCCTAGTTAAACAAAATAATGCATTTGGGCTAACACTGAACAATGGGGGGGGGGGGGGGGAGAGAAGAAAAGGAGCCACACCAGCAGCTATTTTAGTTGCCATTTATTTAGATTTTTCTGCAACCGTAAACCACTTGAGGAGGCACTTATGCCAAATAGTAGGGTAAAAAGTTTTAACCAGGGGGCCGTCCTACCTCCGCAAATATCCCGTTGTTCTGACCATGAATTGTTCTTTAGAGCCCTTTTCTCAATTGCCATTTTTGAAGACAGCAATACTAAAGAACAACCACATACTGCCTGTCACACAAGTGTGGGCATGACCTTCTCCAACTGTGATCACACAGACTAAATAATCCACTTTCAATCCACTTCCCAACTGGATTTTGCCAGTTCCCACAGTAAAGTCCAGTTGGAAAGTGCACTGAAAGTGGATTATTTAGTGTGTGTGATCACAGCCTCCCTCTCCTAATAATGTATCTACCTGTCCTGCATCAGTAACACACCAGTTTTGGAAAGTATATGGCTACAGAGACAGATCTTTTTTTAATTCTGCAGGACCCAGCTAAATATTGGCTCTTTGGATACATACCTCACAAACAATGCCAGCAGATTCCAGTCACTCAATTAACAGTGTATGACCATATATATTTTTTTAGAGTACGCTTTGTCATACCATCCATAGGAGAAAATTAAAATGCATACACCATCACTACTGCTTGAGTATGTTAATTAATTAACAGTAGAACTGTTAGATTTGAGTCCAGCAGCACCTTAGAAACCAAGAGTTTCAGGGGGTAAGCTTTCAAGAGTCAGAGCCCCCTTGTCCGACCCTTTGGCTCTTGAAAGCTGGTACCCTGAAACGCTTGTTGGTCTCTAAGATGCTACTGGACTTGAGTCTACTTCTACTGCAGACCAACATGGCTAGACTCTGAAACTTAATTAGCAGGTTTAATCCTAAACTGAGTTACACCTTTATAAGCAGCACTATTGACTTAAAAGGATTTAGATAGTTGTAGCTCTGCTTATGACAGCATGGCTAATGTGTTGTGATTACTATACACATGGATTTTGCACAGAGTTCTACAGAGTATAAGAAGTCGGGGTCCCTGTCCTGGAGAGTTTACTGATCAAAAAACCTGAAACAGGACAGCAAAAGGAAGGGAGGAAAATCAGAGGCAGGGATCAGTGCAGGATGTGATGTCCCTTCATTCCAGTTGCAAATTCTTATATTTAGTTTCAGTTCAGGTGAGGGATTAACCATTCTTTTTCAAGGATTAATGGGAAAATAATGTTTTAAGGAGAGCTGAAGGATACGAGAGAAGCTAAATCAAGCTCCAGACAAGGGGGAAAGAAAAAAAAAAAGAGTGGAGTCCTGTGAGGGATCAATGGACTTCTGGATGGCTCTGGGTGGTGCAGCTCAGGATATGGAGGGCAGAAGGTCATTGAGGTGAGTCAGCTGATGGAGTCTGCTAGATTATCAAATGTAGAGTAATGGTTAACTGAGTTGTGTTAATGTTATAGTGTTGTATGTTTTAAGAGTGAAAACTAAAAAAAAATACTTTTTTTAAAAAAGTAGAGTCTGCTATTGGTTGAGACTTGGGCAAGTATCCATACTTCCATCTCTACGCCCAGTTAAATAGAGGTCAAGGCTCGAAGACAGTCAGATGGCAGTCCCAGGAGGGTTGAATCCAGGGGTCGTTTCATAGAAAAAGAGCTAGGGGAACTCATTAGCATAACTCATTAGCATATGCCACACCCCCTGACATCATCGGAAGTGTGTCATAAGGCCACACACCCCACCCCCAACGGTCCCGGCCGCCGCCGCCGGCCTTGCTTCTTCACTGCTGAGCCCCATGAGGGGCCCGGCGGTGGACCTGCAAGGCCGGCGGGAGTGCAAGGAAGCCCCGTGAAGGCCATCCCTGGCCCCAGGCAGGCAGGGGTGGAGAGAGGCAGGGAGGAAGCAACTTACCCTCCCTCTTCTTCTGCCTCCTCCTGGCTGAATGAGGGCCAGAAGCGAGGCGGCCGGAAGCAGGGGGAGGGGCTTCATCATGTGCCCCGCCCCCCGTACCTCACTTGGGGGAACTGCGATCCCCCGTGATCCCCCCTGAAATGACCTCTGGTTGAATCAGAGAACGAGGAGGCCCTGCTCAGAGAGGACCTTTCACGTGTGAACGGTGCCTTAGTAGGTGAAGGAAGGTAAATGTGTGCTTTGTGCAGGGGATTGTTTGGTTCTTGAGCTCTGTGGGGTTCCAGTTGTGTCTGAATCTTACTTCTAGTGCTTGTTGTCACATGGGTCCCAATGAGCATTGCTAAATGGTTAGGCAAAAATAGGTATCAATCTACTCTTTAAAAAGCAATGATATATAAACTGTAATTAACAAACAGTAACATCCTAAGGAGCTTTCCTTCTGCTTAAGAAACTGTTCCATTGGAGGAAGAACTACTTAGTAAGAGAAAGGTTGGATCAACCCAACCATCTTCATCAGTGGTTCATTGTCTCCAAATAGCAATACAATATATTCCTATATCAATACACACACACACAATAGGATCTTGTAGCCTAAACAGATCCTTAAAAAAAGAATGCCCACAAGTAAAATATCAAAGCTGTCAGTAAACTACAGCTGTTCCATTAAACCAAGATTCAAGTGGGTAGCTGTGTTGGTCAGAAGCAACAGAGTACAGTGGCAACAAAATGTTATTCAAGGTATAAGCTTTGGTGTCCACGCACACTTCTTCAGATACTTTGGAAATGGAAGTTACCAGTCCATACATGTAGGTAGAGGGTGAACAGTAAATTTAGCATACAACATAATGAAGACGCTTAACAGATGCAATTAATAAATATCTATTTGCTTCACTATGTTTTCCCCTGGAATTAAATCCAAACAAATGGTGACCATATAAACTAAGCTCGTTATTCATGTTTGGTCCTTGCATCTGTTAAACATCTTCATTATGTTGTATGCTAATCTGTTCCTCACCCTCTACCTATATGTATAAATACATAATAAAACTTTGCTAGTCTTAAAGGTGCCCCCTGGATTTGAATTTTGTTCCATTAAACCAAGTGCATCTGTGACGACCCCTTATCTGGGGAGGCCTGGTTTCACTTTAAAGTGTTCTTTTTATTTTGTTCAACTGGGTAGGTTAGGCTGCCACCAGGAAATTTTAGGCTTTCCAAACCTTTATACTTTCTTTTGGCTATCACTGGTTAGATAGGTCGAACACATCTTCATTATGTTGTATGCTAATCTGTTCCTCACCCTCTACCTATATGTATAAATACATAATAAAACTTTGCTAGTCTTAAAGGTGCCCCCTGGATTTGAATTTTGTTCCATTAAACCAAGTGCATCTGTGACGACCCCTTATCTGGGGAGGCCTGGTTTCACTTTAAAGTGTTCTTTTTATTTTGTTCAACTGGGTAGGTTAGGCTGCCACCAGGAAATTTTAGGCTTTCCAAACCTTTATACTTTCTTTTGGCTATCACTGGTTAGATAGGTCGAAGGTTTAGGCTTTCATGAGGGTCTATGTGTTTCATGAGAAATTATTTATTTCAGAGCTGGCAGACTTAAATAAAAGAAGATTTATTGAAACAGTTCATAGATTAAAGTGTAGAACAATGTAACCAGTAATGTGAATAATTTTAACAATTTTGTTGTGTCTCGCTCAAGATCTGCTCCCGACTGCTCAGCAATTTCATTGAGTGCCCACAAGTTCTTGTATTGTGAGAAAGGGAGAAAAGTACTTCTTTCTCTACCTGCTCTATCCCATGCATAATCTTGTAAACCTTTATCATGTCATCCCCCAGTTGTCATTTATCCAAGCTAAAGAGCCTCAAGCGCTTTAACCTTTCTCCATAGGGAAAGTGTTCCAACCCTTTTGTCATTCTAGTTGCCCTTTTCTGCATTTTTTCCAATGCTATAATATCCTTTTTGAGGTGTGTGTCAAGGTTTCGGTTTCCCTTCTCTTCGTTATGCTTCACTACTTACCTTGCCATGCATTGGGGGGAGGGAATTCCTGAGGAGAGAGTGTGTGGGTTGAGTGGTTGCCTGTAGTAGCCATAACCATTTCTGAAGTTGCACCCCTTGGCCTGTTCTCAAGGGAATTGGCCTTGGAGACTTTTTTGCCAAGCTAGGATAGATAAGACCTTGTATCTCTGTCAGGGTTGTCATAGTAATGCTAGGGGCTGACTGCTGATGTATGCATGAGGTGTGGGGATGCATTGGGTTTTACCTATAACCTCTGAATTTCACACACTTTCTTTAGTTCTGACAAAGAACCAGTTCCTGTAGTAAGCATATCTCTAATAAAGCATCAATGCCAAAAGTGTTGTGGAGAGTGTCTTAACTGGAGATCTGACAGAGTGGTGACCAGAATTGTACACAGTATTCCAAATGAGGTTGCACCATCATTTTATATAGGGGCATTATGATACTGGCTGATATTAAGAGGCCGACTGTTTCTGGATGTGGAAGTTCCCTTTATTGTGAGTTCCCATTTGACAGACCACTCCTCCACAACAAAACAGAAGTCCAGCGGCACCTTAAAAACTACCGACCTTTCTTCCAGCATGAGCTTGTGTGAATCAAAGCTCAATTCCTCAGATGTGGTGAATTAGTTCAATGCATCTACCGAGCAACCAGCAAAAAGACACATATGCCCCACCTAAGGATTTCTTGCATCTTCTACAAGGTTGCAAAGGATACTGAGGCACACTTCCTGGCTTGCACAGTACATTAGAGCTCAGCTTGTTTTACCTCAAGGAGCCAGGACACGAACTGGGAAGAGAGCTGAGCTTTTTGTCCCCTGATCTGCTTCAAAGCTTTCCATATCTGAGGATGGAAGATCTCCACCTCCCCCTTTAAAAAAAATCCCAGGATAAAAGTAGCAGGCTTCTTGCGGCTTGCAGGGAAAGAAGAAAATAGGGCATCCTGCCCCGTGTAGTGCGGGAGATTTTGCTAAACGCTGGGCTGTCTCAGCCAAACTAGAACAGGTGGCATCTCTAGTTGGCGGGCATGCTAATCTTAGCCAGAGCTAGGGAGAGGAGGGGGGACACAACTGCAGGAATGTGCTTCCACAGCAGCTCCTATGGCTTCTACTCAGAAGCCCCAAATAGGGCATCATGCTCGGCACTTCGCCGTCTGTCTCTTTTACCGTACACACCACAACACCACCCACCGGGCCCTCTGCACCTTGTTGAATTTGAGATTCTGGGAGAAGGAAAGATTTGATCACAGGGAGGAGAAAGGCAGTCGTGTTACTCCTTGCTGGGGGTATTGAGCATCTCTCCCTCTCTCTCTCTCTCTGCACAGTCAGCTGGAGGTTTTTGTGAAAACTCGAACTACAAGGCACTCTTGACTGTTGGCAGGGGTTGGGAGTCACGGCTGGTGAATCCAGAGAGTGTTGGGGGGGGGGACTGAAAGTGACTCAGAGATTTTGGGAGGCCACATTGGTTGCAGTGCTAGCCACAGGCCATAAACCAGGCCTGGGTCTTGGCAACTAGTCTGCTCCTGCTTCCAAAAGGCTGGCCAAGGCCTGTCCTGACACACATGACCAAGCGATGCAGTAGAATCCTCAGGTGGGAGAGTGAGTGGATTGTATCTCTGCAGACAACAGGGGTGGGGTGGGGGTCACATTTTAAACAGCCCCCTGTGTGGGGAGTTGTATCAGCCTAGACTGGCCTGAGCTTAGAAGTTAAGCAGGCTTGGGCTTGGCCATGGTTAGTATATGGACAGGAGACCACCAAGAAAGTCCAGGACTGCTACGCAAAGCAAATTGAACCCCCCACCCCAATTAGTTGATTGTGACTCCACAGCACTTTTAGCCACCTGGAAAGCCCATACTAGCAAGAACTTGGAAGCTAAGTGGGGTTGGTCATGGTTAGTATTCGGATGGGAGACCCACAAGGAAGCCCAGGGTTGCTATGCAGAGGAAGGCAATGTCAAACCATCTCTGCTTGTCTCTTCCCTTGAAAACTGGAACTTCACAGGATTGTTATAAGTTGATGGCTATTTAACAGCCCTTAATTATAATAATTGTTATCATTCCGTAGAGAGCTCCCTGCAAGCAGACAACTACTGTAACAAGGAATTGTGGGCTAATTTCGGAACTTGCAAGGGTGTGTTTTCACCTTCGAGGAGGAGCTTTCAAGAGTCAAATCCTCTCCCTGCAATGGTAAAGCCCGTTCTACCACACTCACTCTACTGCAGGAGTAGCCCAAGCTTGAGTTACTGTCCTTGCCTCCCTCTACACCCCTCTTGCCCCTTTGCTGCAGTTCAGGAAACCTATCCATTTCACATTCTTATCCTATACTTTCACCAAGGGGCAGCGTACACAACTCTTCATTTTATCCTCAGAACAACTCTGTGAGGTAGGGTTCAGCTGGGAGAGCATGACTGGCCCAAGATTACCCAAGTGGCTGAACAAGAATTCAAGCCTGGGTCCTGGGCTGCCAAGTGCCATCACAGGTCCCCAGACAAAGATTCCTCCAGGCCTACTCCTCCCAGCACACAAGTTCACCGTATACGTATGTGAACACACACACGGTCACGGTAAAGTATCTTGCAATCTCTTCCCCCAAAGGGTAAGGTTTCTTTATGTTGCCAGGTCATACGGATCACATGACCACTGGCTAATAATTTGGATGGAAAAGGGGAGAAAGAACAAAGACTCGGGGGGGGGGCGACCAATTTCCTTTTCTCTTTTCAGACGTTTCTCTGCATATTTCTCTTGCAGACACAGTTTGCTATGACACTGAAAAGGTAACACCTCCTGCCCTTAATTGTCCCATTTTGCTAGACTTTGATTCTTGTGATCCTTAAGGAAAAGAGTTGCTAACAAGGCAGCTAAAAATAAAACAGATTCAGTCCCAGCTTGGAGATGATATTTAAGAGGAGATGAAAGATAGCTCATACCAGGGAATAAACTCCTGGCTCATTTTTAATTTGAAAACCTGCAGAACATTATAGTACTGTAAGGGTGCGTTCAGACGGGGCATTTACAACGGTATAGGTGCCAGTTGGAATCGGTGTACTTACCGGCGTTCACATGGCGAACATCTGCCTTCCGTCTCTAACCGTTGCAAAAAGCTTTAAACCGTTGTATTCTGCCACTAGGTCCCCAAGTGGTGGTATCCTGAGTGCAACGGTTGTAATCGCTTTACCCCCCGTCTGATCGCTCTCCACTGTTGTAGAGCCACTTCCATTCAGAAGCCTGAGGCTTCCGATTTTCGCCCGCCATTTTTTTTTAGGTTGGCGATATGCGCTTGGATGAAGCTTTGCCCCGGTGTTTGTTTAAAAAGAAAAGAAAAGGTCCTTAGTTTAATGTTTTAGAAGAGTCCGGGACCTCAGGGTGGCCAGTTTGCTCTTTAAACTTTAAAGGTAAGTACTCTCTTCAGGGCATGCTTTTCGGGACGGGGTGTTTTGCGCATGCGCGAAGATCGCCATTCTGTGGATGGCTGCCTATGCGCATGTGCAAACTGAGGGTTTTTTTAAAAAAAAACGATGCCCGCTGTGTGTGAACGGGCATACAGCGATGGGCTCCACAGACAGGAGGTAAGTGTGATCGCGTTTCAGCCGGCATAAACTGCAACGGTTCCAACCGGTACAGTTTATGCCGGCTGAAACGCCCCGTCTGAACGCACCCTAAGTGTGATAAACTGTAGTTTTGTTAACAGTAAACAATACCTTATTTCTTATCAGAAATTTAATGACTTCCCAGAATAATGCCCCCAAATATGGCTATAAACAAACAATAAACAGTTGTTTTATCTATCAGATTTTTATCCCTACCTTTCTTCCAGGTGAGTACACAAACACATACAGAGGGTTCCCTTTGCCATTTTATCTCCACAACAGTCTTGTGAGGTAGGTTATTATACACACACATGAAGCTGCCTTCTACTAAATCAGAACCCCTTCATCCATCAGGGTTAGTACTATCTATTCAGACTGGCAGAAGCTCTCCAGAGCCTCAGGCAAGGGCCTTTCATATCACCGCTGTCTAGCGCTTTTCAATAATGGGAGATGCTGGGGATTGAACCTGGGACCTTCTACATGCCATGTTTGGAGTGGTGGTTAAGAGCAGTGGGCTCTAATCTGGAGAACTGGGTTTGATTCTCCACTCTTCCACATGCAGCCAGCTGGGTGACCTTGGGTCAGTCACAGTTCTCTCAGAGGTGTTCTCTCAAGAGCAGTTCTCTCAGAGCACTCTCAGCCCCACCTACCTCACAGGGTGTCTGTTGTGGGGAGGGAAAGGGAAAGGAGTTTGTAAACCGCTCTCCTCCTCCTCCTCCTCTTTTTCCTCCTCCTTATCACAGCACCTCCACACAGCCTTCAATTGTAAGAGAGAGTTTCTTTAGATGAAAATTACCAAGTTATAGGGTATGTGGGGTTTCAACCTGGGGTCCCCCCAGTAGGAATCTGACTCTAACCACAGCACCACACTGGCTCTCTTCTAGACAGTTCACTTAGAGGCAAGCAATTTAGTGAGTTAGGTACCCTCTTGGCAAAGTCATGTCCCGTATCATCATTTGCCATTTGCGGAGACAATCCTGGATGATGTAAATCAAAACTGACAAGATCCCCAGAGACTAGAAACAAGAACCTCATTGTACTGAGCCCTGAGACATCATCAGAATCCTCTGTTGAGTACAGACAGAAATAGTGCCACCATGAGCCCTTGTGATTGGTAGGCAGTTTGAAGCCTCTGGATTGGTCAGGCTTACTACAAATAGTAGCTACTGGCCCACAAAGCAGAACTTTCTGCTTCCTGCACTTAAGCCCCGCATGTCTATCTCACATTAAGAATCCCACTCACAGCACAAACATAACGCAAGAAATGTGCTTCTGAGTGCCTCACGGAAAAGTCTAGTCTATTGCTGCACCGGAATTTCATAAACCAACAGCAAGAGATGATGCAGACTTCTGTCTACAAAAGCCTCATCCTGAAAGAATCCAGCAATTCTTTGAGGGTGCCATGGGACATTTAAATGACTGAGATTTGGACATGTCCACCGAGATCAGCAGCCAATGCTTATCTACTCAGTCAACCCAACTGAAGACGTGTGAATAAACAAGACTTGCAGAAGGCCAGTCAGATTAGCAGACAATGCTAAACTGCCTTTGTCAACTGATGACACTACAGGCTTCTGTCTACAAAAAACTCATACAGGAATAAACCAGCTGCTCTTGATGGTGTGCTGGAACCTTTAAATGCATGGGATTTGCACAAGGCCACGCAGATTAGTAGCTGATGCTAACAGAGCACTCTGCACGTCGGTTTCTAGGGCTCTGTTATATGGACTCCTGATTCAAAGTAAGGATTGGAAACATCTTGCCTGTACTCCATCAAAGGCTCAACTACAGCCTCCTAGATCGAATGCCTCTGTCATCTGGCATCCCTTGCAAATTTGGCACCCAAGACAAATACATGCCCACTCTATGCAAAGGATGCCACGAAACCTAAGAGTAGGTACGCTGTATCTCCATCTGAAGTGACTGTCCCTCCACTACCTTCTGATAGGTCCTACCTCGATTCCAGCATACACTGTAATTTTTAATAGTCTCTTTTGGAGTTTCAACGAGGACTGTTATTTAGGGGCAACAAACAGTTGTTGGTTGTTTTTTAAAAGCACTGCAGAGAAACAAAGCCCGTTAGAACGTTTATATAACTGTCGTTATTGGCATAGCCACGAACTGCAAGCAGATCACGTCATGCCTAGAGCAGCTCAATTGCTGCCAAGAAAGAAGCTGGCAGACGCAAGGCTGCAGACGCAGACAAGGAATCCTGGCAGCGCACATCCCTTGAGGCCTTGGCACTCGAGCACAATTCAGAATTATCATGACTATAAACCCTAAGTACCTAACCCAGTCCACTCTGATGTCGAACCTTGCCCGAAATTAGAGCTGGTGCGAAATATCAGAGAGAATTTTGCAAACAAGGAGCCAATTAGAGCGCTTTCTCCCACCCACCCACCCTTCTCTTGCTTGGGACAAGAAACAGCACGATGCCAATCTTGAACAAGGAATAAAGATGTGATTGGCATGTGTTCTTTGCAGAACAGATATGACAACCCCTTTTTTGGTTCCTCCCCAAAAACAGTAGGCAAGCCTTAGGAGCTTCGGAGGGCTGTTCATCGGTCACAATGGGAAAAACATCTCATTAGCAAGCACAGAGGAGGCCAAGTCACTTCACAACACTTCTCAATGGCTGCGGTCACACACACTAAATAATCCACTTTCAATGCACTTTCCAACTGGATTTTGCCAGTTCACACAGTAAAATCCAGTTGGAAAGTGCACTGAAATTGGATTGAAAGTGGACTATTTAGCATATATGACCGCAACCAATGTCTCCGAGAGCCTCTGGGAACTGTTCTTCCGATGCATGCCATCCTTCTGAAAGTGTTCAACTTAAGGATAAGAGGAACGTCATCGTCCCAGGTGGCTCTCAGGCACAGGGCACTAACTGCTGATTGCACCATTAAGGGCAGCTGCCCCAGCCAAGCTCTACTGTGCCTTTTTAGAGACAGATGTAGTGGTCATACCCCTTTGATGCTGTTTGGCCAATGATGTCATTTGGGAATTTCCTATTCTCAGGCATAAATTTCCTATTCGCAGGCATGAGGCATAAATCAGCTTGGATATAAATCTCCAAGGCAACCGGGATGTGCATATCGGCAGTCTGAGGCTTGGCAAAGGCTGCTGGTACGGTAATGTTTCTCCAACAGATCCCAATGCTCATGGGGCGGGGAAAGTATAGCGGTGGGTCTAGGCCAAGAGCTAAGGGAAGGGCACTGAGAAATAAGTTGGCTCAGTGTCCTTCCAGCCTATGACCCATCCCGAAGGTGGCCAATGCTGGGGCTAGGATGGATAACCCCTTTCCGACATTGGCGCTGTGCAATGCCAGGTCTGTAAATAATAAGACCATGGTCCTTCGGGATTTCCTGCAGGAGCAGAGGCTAGACCTGGCTTGCGTGACCGAGACCTGCATGCGGGACGGGGAGACCATTATTCCCTCCCAACTTGCCCCTCCTGGGTTCTCGGTCCTTCACCAATCTCGGACTAAGGGGCAGGTGGTCGGAGTGGCGATGCTCATTCGGGTTGGCCTGCTGTGGGAAGCCGGGGAGAGTGTGGCTATTTGGCTGGTGTACCAACCGCCTAACGCCCCGGCCAATAGCCTACCGTCCCTGCTGGAGGCCATAGCAGGCTGGGTGCTGGAGCACCCTAGGCTTATTGTCTTGGGTGACTTCAACGTCCATGGCGATGACGCGACCTCCATACCGGCAGTGGACCTGGTGTCATCCATGGCGGCGCTGGGACTCTCCCAATTTGTAACGACCCCCACTCATCGGGCTGGACACACGCTTGATTTGATCTTTGCGGCTGGGGTAACAGTGGACCGGATTACAGCTTCAGCTGTACCCTGGTCAGACCATCTAGCCCTGAAGGCCAGTCTGAATATCCATCCCCGACCCTGTTTAGGCAGCGAGCGTATTTTGGCTCACCCACGGAGCCTAATGGACCCTTTGCGGCTCCAGAGGGCTCTGCGGGATCCGATGCCTCCCGGCGGCTCGTTAGATGAGCTTGTGAAGGACTGGCGTAGCCAAGTCTCCACAGCCATCGACGAGATCGTTCCCTGGCGCCCTCTGCGCCTCCGCTCCAGACTCGCTCCCTGGTATACCCAGGAGCTGAGGGGTATAAAGTGGGAGCTAAGACAGCTAGAGAGACAGTGGCTACGCGCTTGCGATGAAGCTACAAGAGCATCTTATAGGATGTTTATGAGATCCTATGAGATGGTAGTCAAAGCTGCTAAGAGAGAGTTCTATGCAGCCGAGATTGCGTCCGCTAGCTCACGCCCAGCCCAATTGTTTAGGACGATTCGGTCATTAACAGTGTTGCCCCAGGGCAAGCCAAATGTTAGAGAATTGGAGATTGGCTGCGAGGCATTTGCGAGCTATTTTGTGGATAAAGTCTTGTCGCTCTGCCGTGCCCTCCCCGCCACAGCTGAAACAGTAAGGAAACTCGAGTCCCCTTGCATGTCCACATCGGGTTTGGATCGATTCGACCTGCTCAGCCTTGAGGAAGTTGACAGATTGATTGTGACTGTACGCCCAACCACGTGCGACCTTGATCCATGCCCTTCCTGGCTCATTAAAGTGGACCACGAGGGGTTTCGAGGTGCCCTCAGGGAGATTATCAACAAGTCCCTCTCTGAGGGACGGTTCCCGGGGGCACTCAAGGACGCGATGGCCCACCCTCTCTTGAAAGAACCATCTCTGGATCCGGCAGAATTGGCTAACTATCAGCCAGTTTCCAATTTGCCCTATTTGGGCAAATTAATCAAGAGGGCGGTGACGGCACAGCTCCAGGCCTTTCTGGATGATGCTTCCGTGTTACATCCCTTCCAGTCTGGCTTTTGCCCGGGACACAGGACGGAGACGGTGTTGGTCGTTCTTACTGATGACTTCCAAAGACACTTGGATCGAGGTGGTTCAGCAGTGCTGCTGCTGCTTGACCTGTCAGCTGCGTTCGACATGGTCGATCACCAGCTGCTTGCCCGCCACCTCGCCGACGTGGGAATACAGGGGCTTGCCTTACAGTGGCTTGTCTCTTTTCTCCAGGGTCGGGGACAAAGGGTGGCGCTAGGGGAACAGCGGTCCAGGAGACACCCACTTGAGTGTGGGGTGCCTCAGGGCGCTGTGCTTTCCCCGATGTTGTTTAACATATTTTTTTTCCCGCTTGCCCAGTTGGCTAGGAGGTTTGGGTTGAGGTGTCATCAGTACACTGATGACACCCAGCTCTACCTGATGTTGGGTGGCAGTCGGACTCCAGACCGGAAGATCTGGACTGGGCATTGCAGGCCGTGGCTGGTTGGCTCAGGCTGAGCCGGTTGAAGCTGAATCCGGCGAAGATGGAAGTCCTATGCCTGAGTTGTGGTGGTAAGGGGTTGGGGCTCCCGCTCCCGACCTTCGATGGGGCGCTATTAGTGCCAGCAGCAGAGGTTAGGAGCTTGGGAGTGCACCTGGAGCCCCTTCTGATGATGGAGGCCCAGGTAGCGGCTTTTTACCATCTTCAGCTGGTTCGGCAGTTGGTTCCCTTCCTCGACGGCTGTGACCTGGCTACCATGCGATGGTCACCTCGAGAATGGATTACTGTAATGCTCTCTACATGGGGCTGCCCTTATCCCAAATCCGGAAGCTGCAGCTGGTGCAGAATGCCACGGCCAGGCTAGTGGCGGTCCGCGTACATAACACTCCTCCCCCATAGTTCAGACCCTACCTATGTGATGTAGTCCTGCAAGTAGGTGGGGGGCCGGTGCTCACGGAGGGAATGCCTGGGGGCCAGTACTAGTTCACTCACTCCTGGTTCCAGTTGACTAGATGTGCCCTGTGGTTGTGGCGTCAGCTGCTGTGCTGCTGGCTCGGTTACTTCCAGAAGTGTTCTGCTCGGCGCAGCCTCCTCGCTGTCCTGGGTGTCGGCTTGGACGCCGGGTTCCTGAATTGGTGTCCCCACTCCTGTCGTTAGCTGGGGGGTTTCTCCGGCCTCTGGGAGCTGTCGCCTCCATAGTTGGTCGATGTGTTTCTGTAGAAGTCGACCGTCGTCTGTTGACACCTTGTAGGAGACTGGGCCCTTAACTTTGGTGACTTGGCCCGCAATCCAGGGCGGCCCGGGCCCGTAGTTCCGGAGGAATACAGGGTCCCCTGGGAAGAACCCTCTAGGAGCTTCGCGCTGTTCGACCAATCTCCTTGAGTCCGATGCCCGGTCTGGGTGTAGTTGATCCAACAGGGTCGCCGGGCGCCAGCTCATCAGTAGTTCTGCGGGGCTGTGTCCGGTGACGGGGTTAGGGGTTGTCCTCTGAGTCAAGAGGAAGCGTGCTAAGCGGAACTCCCAGTCCAGAGCCAGTTTGGTGTAGTGGTTAAGTGCGCGGACTCTAATCTGGGAGAACTGGGTTTGATTCCCCACTCCTCCACTTGCACTTGGCTGGATGACCTTGGGCAAGCCGTAGCTCTAATAAGAGCTGTTCTTGAAAAAAAGAGCAGTTTCTGTCAGAGCTCTCTCAGCCCCACCTACCTCACAGGGTGTCTGTTGTGGGGAGGGGAAGGGCAAGGAGTTTGTAAGCCGCTCTGAGACACCTTTGGGTCGTGAAGGGCGGGGTATAAATCCAATCTCTTCTTCTTCTCTTCTTCCCCATCTGAAATCCGGCTTAGGGCTTCCTTCGCTGTCCGCACCATTCTCTCTGCCTGGCCGTTAGTCATGGGGTGGAATGGTGCTGACCAGATGTGCCGAATCAGATTCCTCTGGAGGAACTCTTGGAACTCTGCTGATGTGAAGGCTGCCCCGTTGTCGGAGACTATAGTGTCCGGCAGGCCGTGCGTGGCGAAAATCCGGCGGAGTGATCGGATCACTGCCTTTGTCGACGTGGTAGACACTGGGCTGATCTCTAACCACTTGGAGTAGGAGTCAACCATCACTAAGAATAATAATTCCTGAAATGGTCCGGTGAAATCAATATGCAGTCGGGACCATGGTTTGTGGGTTGACTCCCATGTCTGCGTGGGGGCGCTTGGCGGGTTGGGCTGAACCTCTTGGCAGGCTTGGCACCTCCGGACCCATGACTCAATCTTGGTGTCAATCCCCGGCCACCACACATAGCTCCGGGCCAGTGCCTTCATCCTTACCATGCCAGGGTGTGCCTCGTGGAGAGCCAGGGACCACGACTCAATCTCCCCATAGGAGACACCCTTTCAGGGCCGAGAGTTCATCTTTTTGAGTGCTAAACGCTATGAACTCGGCCCCCGGGGCTGTCGTAGGCCAAACCCTCACCACCCAGCCCAGGATCCGGGAGAGGAGTTGGTTGCGGGCAGACTTGGCCGTGATGTCAGCAGCGTGAAAAGGAGGCTCCGGGAGATTCTCGACAAGCAGGACCCCCAGCGCAGGAGTGGGATCGGCATCCACGACTGGCAGCGGTAGCTGGCTCAGGGCGTTGGCATGACCCATCGCCTTGCCCGAGCGGTGTTCCAGGCGGTACTGGTAGCCAGCCAGAAACAGGGACCATCTGAGGACGCGGGGTGTCTGCTTGTCTTCAGCTAATAGGCCTAGGAGGGGCTTATGGTCCATCTCAATAGTGAAAGGGCGCCCATAAATGAAATTGTGGATTTTTTTTTACCCCTGCTACGATTGCCAACCCCTCCCTGTCAATTTGCGCGTAGTTACACTCCACAGCCGTTAATGTTCGTGAGTAGTAGGCCACGGGGACCTCGCAGTCATCAGGGAGGACGTGGCCTAGCACAGTGCCGATGCTGTAGGGAGAGGCGTCGCATGCAAGGACAACCAGGAGGGATTCATCAAAATGGGCTAGTATGTCATTAGAAATTTAAAGCGCTTTCACCCCCCTGAATGCCACCGCCTACCTCGGGCCCCAGGTCCAAGGGGCCAACTTATCCAGGAGCCAGTGTAGGGGCTCTGCTACCACAGCCTTGTGTGGCAAAAAGGCGTGGTAAAAGTTTATTAGTCCCAAGAATGCCTGTAGTTCTGCTTTGCATGTCGCGGCAGGAACCTCCACGATGGCCTTCACCTTGTCCTTTGCTGGATGAAGGCCGGTACCCTGAACCCCAGAAAGTCCACCTCCAAAACCCCTAAGAGGCACTTCTCCCGTTTCACTTTGAGGCCAGCCGAGTCAAAACGTTGCAGGATGGCGCGGAGGCGGGAGGCGAAGTCGTTGGGGGACGCCGCAGCAATCAAGACATCATCGAAAAACGGCATCACCCCATATAGCCTGTGGAACTGGCTCCAGGACCCCTTGCGCCACCAAGCAGTCCAGCTCCACATCAATTTTTGGCCGTATGGCGAGTGGAGCTGTGCGGAACCGCATGCGGATAGGAGCCACCAGGGGGTCTAACTGCAAGGAAACCAGGGGGCCCTTGTAGCAACCTAAAGCCCCATCAAAAACAGCCGGGAACTCCCCGCAAATCTCCGCAATATCCCTCAGACCACATTTAAGCACCCCACCGACCCCAACCGTGATGCCCAGCGGCACAAACCAGGCCCGGTCCAGCAAACTGACCAGATTTCCCACCAACACTATCAAGTCCAACAGTCTCTCAAACCCCTGGAACTGTACCTGGAACATCCCCACCCCCCTTATAGGAACCAGGTTTCTTTGGAAGTCCACCAAACTCAAATGGGATGGGCGTAAGTGGGGTTCCCCCTTAGGGCAAAGTCCGCGTAACGTGTCCATGAAAATGATGGACGCCGCTGACCCCGAGTCCACTTCCATTGTGCAGGGGGACCCCTCGATCTGAACCATTAATTGGATCTTCGGGGTATCCTCTAACTTTGGGAGGCGTAGTACCTGTAAGGATGGCCTGTCCGTGAGGAGGTAGAGGTCAGACGTCTCTGCTGATCTCCTCGTACGAGCACTCGAGGATTGCCCAGGGTGCGAGGAGGCTCTTGGCGAGGCAGACTGTGTTCACTCCACAGGAGCTAAGGAGGAGGGCCCATCTTTTGCCCGGGTCAGTTACCTCATAGTAGACGAAATGGCAAGTCAGTTGGTCTGTCCACAAGTCCCAGAGTTCGGGATGGGCCGGATCGAAGATCTCCAAGTTCCCCCGAGCAGAGGCCACGGCGTAGCGTTTAGCAGGGAGCGGTGTTCCGTGACGCAGTGTGCGGTGCGGTGCTGCTGGCGAGCGATGCGGGGCCCGTTGGCTGGAACGGAGCTCGGTGCTGTGCTGGGATGCGAGCCAGGCTTGGCTCAGCGGAATCCCATCCTCGTCGCCACTGAAAAGTACTGGGTTCGCCGCATGGAGGACTTGGACGACGACATGAGTTGCACACGTTTATTGTACTTCACACAAGACTAAGACTAATGATCCTGCAAGGCCAACTATATACACACCCACCCAGCAGAGCCTTAGTCCATTGGAGGATTTGAATTTCCCGCCAAAGTGGTTATTGGTTGGGGCTGGGGGCAACTAGGATCCTATGTTCCTATTGTCCAGGGGAGCCAAGCTCCTGTCTTTGCTGCAAACCCCTAGTGGCGGTCCGCGTACATAACAGGGTGTGTGTTTTCTTTTAATTAATTTACATGCTCATATTTTTTTGTAGGAAGACATTGCCATCCTTGCCTGTTTGTGGCTTTTATTATCCATATAGGGGCCAGCCTGTTATATACAGCACACTAGAATGTGCTACCTCTTCTTTATGTGTACATCCAGACTCAGCTTTCAACAATAAGGAAGTAAGCTGGGGCCCAGACTCACCCTGTTTGCAGCACCACAAGGAGGGGGGAGCAAGGGTGACTATTGTGGTTCTTGCCTGGCAGAGGGGGTGGGCCAGCAGCGAGCGTGGGAAGCTTCGGCCCTCCTGACCCGATGCTCACCCTATCAGAGGGTCTTGGGTGTCGGGGGGGCAGAGGTGCCCCGGCCATTACTAAAGGCGCTGTGCCACCCCCACTCGCCATCTCCCTCCCATTCCCTTGCAAAGATCTTTACACTTAAACAGATTTTAAAAGACAGAATTTCCTGCAATTCTCTGAGCTCTCAGTGACATGAGCAGGCTGGTTTCGCCTCCCCGTTCTGTTTTTCTTTTCCTCTTCTTTTAGTTAGCTTAGAAAATCATATTTTTTCTGCACACTTGGGAAGTCCCCTACATATATAAAGATACTAATCTTATGGGGGGGGAGCTGTTTTTCCTGCTTTCATTATCTTAATGGAGCCTGACTAATTTATTGTTTAAGTTTTGAGGAATCATAGGGGGAGGTGTCAAGAAACTTGGAAAGCCCACCCCACTTATCAGAATCTCCTCTTGTGGGATTCTCTAAGCTGTCACTGTCAGGGATGGGAGTTGGCTGATTTCCCCATACTTACCCATTTTTTTCTTTACAACTGATCATGTCTCGAAATTTTTCACTTTCTGGAACGCATTTTGGCTTCATCAGACTGTTGTTTTTGTGAATAGGCAGAATTCCTTTTTACACAATGATGTGGTGGGACTGGGACTTTCAAATAATCATCCCCTGCACCTCAGGTTATCCTTTATGGGCTTCCATCATCTCTCCCTTATTATAAAAGAGTTTTGGGTGCCAGAATTCTAAAATTGGCCCCTTTAGTGTTAGGCCGAAAAAACTGCCACTCGGAAGACACTGGCTGGGTTCATTGGCTGCTTTGTGCAGTCCCGGCCAGCGTTCCAAGGTCATTTACATATGGAAGCTGATTGGACTACACTCCATTCCACACCTCAAACTCACCCCCCCAAGGCAGTTGGAATTTTCAGTTGGGAGAGGAGAATGATGTCAGCTGCCCCCTAGGCAGAGGCTGTAAAGACAGACAGGCAGATAAACGTTGGCTGATGGTTGCCAACTCCAGGTTCGAACTACAGGACATAGGGTTGCCAACTCCAGGTTGGAAACTTCCAGGATATTTTAGGGATGAAGCCTGCTGAGGGTGGGATCTGAGGAGGAGGAGGAAGAGGGGGACCTCAGACAGATACAATGCCATGCTGCCCACACTCCAGACAAGCTGTTGCCAGTCTCCAGGTGACAGCTGGAGAGATCTTAAAGCTTTGGTGCTACTTCAAAGTTCCCCAGGAGCCCAAAACAGAGTAGTGTTTTGGAAAATCTTGAGGAATTGTTTGGTGCATTTACGATGGGGCTCCTGGGGAACTATTGTTGCCAATCTTGGCCCAGCAGCCATCAAACCATTCTCTTCAACCCCCTGCTGTGCAGCTGACTTTCCCCTAGGGTTGCCAATCTCCAGGTGGGACCTGGAGATCTCCCACTGCTACAATTGATCTCCAGATGACAGAGATCAG
>NW_015175980.1:44575-47250 GCF_001447785.1 Gekko japonicus
GCCGATGCCTCCGTCGCCTGGCTGGAGTGGCCGCGGGGGGGTCTGGAGTCGGGCGGCCGCTGGCGGGGGACGCAGTCGCCCGGGCCGAGATTGGGGGGGCAAGGCGGGCGACAGAAGGCCGATGCCTCCGTCGCCCGGCCCTCTACAGAATCCACCCCCCAAACCTCCAGGTATTTCCCTCCTTAGAGCTGGCAACCCTACATTCCCCTCAGTGCCTGTTGGTAGGCAACTAAGCTTGGTCCTGTCACCTACTTTGGCCTTTGGGAGAAAACACATTGGGGCCAGTCCTGATAGGGTTGCCAACTCCAGATGGGAAATTCCTGGAGACTTGAGGGATGGAGCCTGAAGAGGGTGAGGTTTGAGGAGGGGTGGGACCTCAGACAGGTACACTGCCATAGACTCCACCCTCCAAACCAGTCAGTCTCACATAGGGAACCATTGTTGCCAATCTCCAGGTGAGGGCTGGAGAGCACTCAGTATTACAACTGTTCTGCAGAAGGGAGGGCAGAAGTCAGCTGAAGTCAAAGGGGCAGATAATGGTAGGTTGGTGGCTAGCTGGGAAGGAGATGGGGTTGCCAACTACATGCTGACAAATTCCTGGGGATTTGAGGGGTGGAGCCTGGAGAGGGTGGGGTTTGCAGAGGGGTGGGACCTCAGACAGGTAGAATGCCATAGACTCCACCCTCCAAACCAGCCATTTTGTCCTGGGTAACAATTGTTGCCAATCTCCAGGTGAGGGCTACAGATTACTCACAATTACAACTACTCTTCAGGTAGCAGAGATCAGTTCCTCTGGAGAAAACAGTGGACTCTGTCATTATACCCTGCTGAGGTCACCACAGCAAATTGACACTGTTTGCCCAAAGCCAGAGCACTGCCCCAGAGCCTCTTTCTAGATCCCGTTGTATTGCTTTCACAACGGGCTTTACTGCTAGTCTATATATATAACAGTAAGGTATATAAAACAATAGCCCAGACTAGCCTGTGCTTGTCAAAGCTTAGAAACAAAGCAGGGTGGGCCATTTTTTAATGCATTCAATTTTTATCCCGCTCCTTTCCCTGTCGTGCAGGGCTCAGGGCCATGGTCAGTACTTGGATGGGAGACTACCAAAGAAGGCAGGGTTACTATCCAGAGGCAAACTGCCTCTGCTTATTTCTTGTCTCAGAAACCCCATGTGAGGTCACCACAGGTCAGTTACAATTTGATGGCACTCAGTTATTATTATATACAACAATATGCGTTTGTGCATATTGGGGAATGGCTGCTCCTGCAAATACATGTCAATACTTTTCTGGCCCCAAAGACCACATCAGCAGTTGAGTGTCCTCCCCCCCCCCTTCCTTTTTCTTTTTGTTTATTACAAAGTTGTATACTTGAGGAGCCTCCCAACTTAGGCAGAGACTGAGGATGACCTGGTTTTGAGGTGTTCAGCAGCAGTAGCAGCATAGGGGACTGCCAGTTTATTACTCAGTACAGTAGCAACGAAGTACAAGCAGGCATTGGTCGGCCTGCTTATACAGAATGCAGGACTAGGACTCCTCTGCTGCCCCATACACACAAACACATAAACATAATGGCTGCACTTGCAGATGGAACTGTTCACAAGCAAAACAGTAAGGATTATGATCTCTCAGGTTACTGACCCCAGCTACTGGTCACAGATTTGGAAGGAACCTCTGGGTTTTCAAATCCAAGTTCCTTGCAGCTGGATTCCTAGCAATAGTTTCAGGAGGGCACCCATGCTGATCTGAAGTAGAAGAGCCAGATCCGAGTTCAGTAGCAACTTAAAAACCAACAAGACTTTCAGCGTCTAAGCTTTCAAGAGTATCTGACACAAGGCGCTTTGACTTAAAACCTGAAAATCTTGTTGGTCTCTAAAGTGCTATTGGACGCAAATCAAGCTCTCCTAGCAAGTGCTGTCACTAACAAGGACACCAACAAATTAAACGAGCAGCAAGACAAATACATTAAGGGCCATTAAAAAGCCCAAGATAACAGAATTGTCTTTAATTACAATGCGAAAGCCATCAGTATAAGAGCAAGCCAACAGACTCAGGCAATTCCACAAGCAAGATACCACAAGGCAAAAAGGCCCGACCCTGGTAGACACATGGTTCACACAGAAATGGGCTTCTTCCAATGCATATCTTAAGAGTTGGACAGTTTCATATGGAAACAGGTGGACCTTGAAATACCCCGTTCCCGGACAGTTTAAGGCAAGACATGAATTGCTTTTCAACACACTCCTCCTCTGGGCTTCAAATCACCATCAAAACTTGTTTGGTTCTGTGTGTATTCGGAACAGCTGCAGCAAGAGTGAGAGCCGGAGTTCATTTTATTTCTTGATGATTTACAGATAGATACACGCTCCTTACCGGCTGGAAATGGGGAAAGCTGCAATCTTGTGAATCAGTCAAGAGACTCAAAGACGCTTGATGAAAGCAATAAGGAGTGGGTCTGGAGCCTAGGTAGACTAGCCAGAACCAAAGCTAGGGAAAGGTATAAAAAGTTGAAGGAAAAGGGATCAGGCCACCTGCCCCCCCCCAAAAAAAAACAACCCAGAGGTAGAAGACAAGAGTGCTATCTAGGCTGAGAGAAGCCGCCGGCTAATAGGAGAAGCAAACTCAGTCTGAAAGGTTTCACTGAGGAGAAGAAGAGCAGAGAAAGGGAAAGA
>NW_015175980.1:47281-81668 GCF_001447785.1 Gekko japonicus
AAGAGGATATGGGGACAGTCATTCCAAACTCACACCCAGACTGGTAAAGTTTCTTCTTTGAATTAGCAGCCAACCCACGTGGGATAGTTTTACCACAGCGGCCTCAAAAAAAAAAAAAAAAAAACTAGAACATTTCACACAGTGAAGGAGCTGGGCTTTTGGAGGGGCCAAGGGAGAGGGGGTCAGCAGGGTAAGCTGAGGGAGTCCTGGGTTGGATTTATTTCTTGGAATGAGATACTAAAATAAACACCTTTTGGCTGCATAGGGATTCTCTGAATGGCAAGACTGAAAACTCAGAGCCAGAGTTCCCTTCTTTTTTTGTTCACTCGAAATATACTGGGTTTAGACGCGTTCAAGTGATCAGCTCATCGTTTATTAGTGATTCAGCAAGAGAAAGAAGACTGAGAAACCCCTGGTCGAAGCCGGGTATTTACACCCAAAACACACCCCACACCCAACTATAGGCTATTTGCACTACATTGTTTCCCAATTGGATTACTCTAGGATCCCTGTCTCCCTACTGGCCCATTCTAGGATCCTAGCAAGCTATTGTTATGCATCCCCAAGCTAAGTCCTTTTGCAAGTACAGTTCAGTTTCAATACATAACACTCTACATACGTGAATGTGGGCACTTTGTTATTAATATGCCACCTTCTTCTCCAAGGCAGTTAAAGGTTCAGAACGGCATTTTTACCTTACAAAAATCTTGAGAGCAAAGGCAGGGTGAGAAAGAGTGATGGGCAAGACGTAGAATCTGATTATATGAATATGGATTTCCCACATCCCAAGTGTGCTGTGGTCCCTGAGCCAAACATGATCCCTGAGGCGCTTCAACTCCCTGTTACAAACCCAGAACTGAACAAGGGATATACGAGAGAGTCATGGCTTTGGTAACAGGATGAAGAAGAAGAAGAGAGAAGAGATTGGATTTATACCCCGCCCTTCACTACCCAAAGGTGTCTCAGAGCGGCTTACAAACTCCTTTCCCTTCCCCTCCCCACAACAGACACCCTGTGAGGTGGGTGGGGCTGAGAGAACTCTGACAGAAACTGCTCTTTTTCAAGGACAGCTGTGCCAGAGCTTGTGACTGACCCAGGGTCACATCAGCAGGGGCAAGTGGAGGAGTGGGGACTCAAACCCGGTTCTCCCAGATTAGAGTCCGCACACTTAACCACTACACCAAACTGGCTCTCAGGATGTGCCAATGTCCCACTTTGTGGGCGGACACGAACACATAAACATCACACCGAATGGTATGTGGCCAGTACTCAGCAATGAGTTCTTAAACAGGCTGTCAGAAGAGGACTTCAGATGAGGGAGCAAGGGAAGGTGATGGAGAGCTGATTTGGGTAGTTGTATTCTTTTATGGAACTTACCTTCCTCTGGTGCCACCTATTGGCATATTGTAACCTAACTCTCTTTTGTTCACAAACGTGTTCCTAAAAAACCAAACAAAACAAAACAACAGCCCTGCCTTGAGGGTTTGTTTGGCCTCCGAAAAGGAAGATATATGGAATAGCCCTATCTACAGTAAAAGCAATATTTCTCCTACCTTTAAGCACAACCCATAGACAATGGGTACAGTCAGATGTGCAGGTTGCCACAGCAGTATATCGGCTCTAAATAAGTCGCTTGAGTTTGAGACACTTTGCGTTGATCACACAGCAGTCACTAAGCTGGTATCATAGTGCCGTGGGCTCGTTGTTGGTCATTCACATTGGCAATGTGCCACAACCATGGATCCACAGCCGAATGGATTTTTTTTCTTGTCAGTTTTGGAAGCCGCCCTGAGCCCGCTTGCGGGGAGGGGGGGGGAGTGGAATAAATAAATAAATAAATAAATAAATAAATAAATAAATTCTAAGTCCCACTGTGCATGCGCAGAAGCGAACCAGTACAGACGCACTCCTGTCAGGAAGTTCAGTTGGGCCCTGTATAGTTCCGAGAACTCCTTCACCCTGACACAGCTGCGCGGTCCCCCTAAATATCACCCCACTGTCCAGGGTGGCCAATCGCAATCTCTTCCACATTTAGTGGAGCATTCTGTGACTAGGGAACTGGATGGTAAGCTTTCTGTCGCTCTCCCACTTGGCATTAGAGTTTGCCCACAGCATCTCTAGGTTCCCCCGTCCCTGCGTGCGCATCTGCGCTTCCATGTAGGAGCACCACAGACAGCCAATAGGGGCACTGAAGCGCACCTCAGAAAAAAACAAATGGACACGCCGGAAGCAGAGGAATGATCACACTGCTCAAGCCTTCGATAACACACTGCTCAAGCATTTCCACGGCACATCTGGGCAATCAGATGCCTAGAAACCTGCCATGGAAGCACCTCACCAAGGTAGCCACCGGAATTTGATGGTGGCTATTTAAATCCATGTGGGAGTCGTCTTAGTGTGAGGTAGGGACAACTAGGCCAGAGGAGCCAGATGTGCACATTTGATCTGGAGGGGGTGTGTGGCTATGTTGGGCCAAACTGCTCATGTGATTGTACCCAATGTTAGAACAAAGTTTGAATCCAGTGGCACTTTTAAGACCAACAAAATTTTATTCAAGGTATGAGCCTAGACAATGTAAGAGTCTCTGCATTCTCCCAGGACTCCCCAGGCATGGAGGGGGGGGGGAATCTGACTGTAAATTGTATCAAAAGAAAAAGAACCGCATCCCTACAAAAGTGGCCATATGAAGAACTGAAATCAGCCTGCTCTTTGAGAGTTTACAAAAATTCTGAGAAGATGGTGGAAGTTTTCCAAATTTCAAATGACATGACAATACAGGAGATCTATGAATGTCTTTGCCACCAATTCTAAACTGTGTTACTTCTTTAGAATATGTGCACACTGCCTCTTCAGAGACCTGCTTGAGACAGCTCCCTAAGTAAAAAACAAGTATAATTAAAAAATCATAAAAATGACCATGACATTATCAACATTGAAAAGAGGCATTTAAAACAGCATCAAGCAGTCTAAATATGGTATCTATAAAAATGCCACCAGGCTAGGAGAACCCCCTGAGGAAAAGGCTAAGAAAGACAGAACATGTATTATTAAAAGCCTGGGGTAAAGAGAACTCTTTTGGCCTGATGCCAAAGGATAGTAAAGGAGGTGCCAGGACAGCGCCAAGGAGAGGGGCATTCCAATGGCCAGGTGCCATCACTGAAAAAGGCCCATTCTCAGGTTGCCACCTGCCTCACCTCTGCAAGTGTGAGCACAAAGATCAGGGCCTGCAAAAGCGATCTTAACTGGTGGGCTAGACTATCGGAGGAAGCAGTCCTTAAATTGCAAACGTATGGGGATTCAATTGAAGCCATGCCATGTGGGCAAGGGTGCTTTCCTCAGCTTCTTCAGAAATGCTGTTTACCCTACAGAGATGGGGAAGACAATACAAGCACTATATAAAAACCTGTACTTCCTCCCCCCCCCAAAAAAGGGTAACTGGGGAAATTTTATCACTTAAATGAAGGGCTGACCCTTCCTGCCCATGCTGCTGCAATTAAATTCCACCAGGTAGGGGCCACCGCCGAAAAGGACCTGGCCCTGGTTGTGGCGAGTCTTGCCTCCCGGGGGCCTGGAATCACCAGGCGATGTTGTGTCCCCGACCGAAGTGCTCTTGGGGGTATATGTGGGGAAAGGCGGTCCCTCAGGTAAGTCGCACCCTGGCCATGATGATTAAGACGCCCGATTATGATTCATTCATGGCCACCCCATGAGAGAGTTGTGGGGCTGTGCACATCTCCCTGAAGAACATGGGAGAGAAGGAAGGCTAGACGAGAGAGGGAAAGGGAATGAAACGGTGCACAGAGGCGGCCTGTGGGATCCAACGAGGGGGAGACTTAATGCTGGAGACATGGCCAAAAAGGGGGGGGGGGGGGGGAGGGGAACCTGAGGAATCTATTCATGGCTCTTCCACCATCTAACTTCTCCATTATTGGGAAATCAAAACACACAGGATCATTCCTCATAGTTGCACTCAAAGGTTCTGCATTGCTCCCCCTCCCCTCGAGAAATCAGTATAGGCACCCAAGCATTCTGACTATGTGCTCTTCTCTTATTGAGCCAATGCAAGCAATTCCTTGAACTTTACAGGGATGTATGTACATCTGTTGTAATGCCTGAAGAAGCACTCTCTGAAACTTGGGGCTTCTGCAAGATTGTCTCACCAAAGTGGGTAGGGGGAGGTGTTTGTGAATTTCCTGCATTGTGCAGGGGGTTGGGCTAGATGACCCTGGGGGTGCCTTCTAACTCTATGGGTGCGTTCAGACGGGGCGTTTCAGCCGGCATAAACTGCACCGGTTGGAACCGTTGCAGGTTATGCCGGCTACGCGATCACACTTACCTCCCTCACCTCCATATGATTCTATGATCCTGAAGAGCACTGGCCCAATTCAGTATTTACCATGTGACCAGCCTTATCTCTTGTTAATCACACTAATTGTCAAAATAGTTGACACTTGCTGGGAAGGAAGTGTCCTAAATTTAAACACCTTTGGGTCCTGATGGTGCAAACACCAAAATCCTAAATCATAGCAGAGGATTCCCCCCCCCCCCATGTTTCCACCTCTAAGCCAGAGGCAATGTTCAAGCGGCTGAATACTCAGACCAAAGCTCTGGAATGGTCTGACTTGCAGCCAGAAGAGGTACAGGGAGTTCCTTCTCAAAAAGCTGACATACGTCTGGCATGCCCCCAACTCTCCTTCTGACATGCATACAAATCCCTTTACTGCCAGGAAAAGCTGCAAGCAGGAAAACAGGCAAACAGCTTAGTCCATAGGGTCAGTTAAAATGAAGCCAGGAAATCAAGGCAGCTAAACAGCACTAATGTCAAACACAGCTGGTGCCAGGACTTTGCCATCGCCTTCCTCTGCGTAGCAAGCAAGCATAGTCTTAATGGTCTCCTGCCCAAGTACTGACCAGGGTCAACCCAACTTAGTTTCCAAGATTTGATGAGACCAGGCTAGACTGGGCTATGAAAGAACCACAAAAACATAATGGTTTGGATCCAACTAGCTTTTCCGTCAGTGAAAAGAGAAGGAGGATGTCCCCTTTGACCACTGAAAAGGGCTTTGCGGACAACTGTGAGACCAGTATGGACAAAAGCCATGTGAGACAGGGCTGTAGCAAGGAGGGGATTAGATGAGACTGAATGGAAAAGCTGGCTAGACACAGACCAATATCTGAATATTTCCGTAACAAAACAGCGTATTCTCTGTTAATCTAACATTATTTTTAAATGGTCTACATTTAACTGTTACATTTACAACATAGATGGGTCTGATGTCTCATTGGAGATCCATAGTGATCCTTGTTGTTGTTGCTGTTAAGGCACAGCTGACTTATGGCAACCCCTTAGGGTTTTCAAAGCAAGAGACATTCAGAGGTGGTTTGCCATTGCCTGCCCCTGCGTCACAGCCCTGGTATTCCTTGGAGGTCACCCATCCAAATACTAGCCAGGTCTGGCCCTGCTTAGCTTCCAAGATCTGACGAGATCAGCCTAGCCTGGGCTGTGCAGGTCCTTGCAAATCCATATTGGTTTTGTGTGGTCGCTTTCACCCCAGTACTTGCATCATTCTATCCTGATCTGGAGAACAGGAGACTCCTGCAAAGTTTTCTTGTAATATAGTTGTTGTAAGAATAGTTTCCCTGTGTGCGGTTTGAGGGGGAAGTGGGTCAGCTGGAGATGTCTTATTCTGTTTCTAATATGCTGGCACTGAATTAAGTATCCCAGTCTACAGCACTGTAGAAATGGCCAGAGGCCAAATGCCTCAATCAGTGAAACAGATTATTGGCATTGGGTTTAGGAAGCCAAAAGATGACGGAAGTTCAAAAGGGAGACCCAAGTTCCAGAAGCCTAAGAAACACTGCTTTACCATCATAATGTGTAAGCATTGGGGCAGTTCCACCACACAGGGAACTGTGTGGCTTTCATCTCATACCTCCATCAGCAAAAAAACCCCGGAATTTTGACTCTGGGTAAAAGCCCAGTTTAGTAGGAGCTATGTGAGAGTAACATGTGGCTCCTCTAAGTCCTTTTAGCGCTGTCGAGGCACTGTGTTTCTGCAGTCCACTGGAAGAGAGAGGTTCCACATACTATGTAATGCTATACTATATTCCTCATAAAAACCCCACAATAGCCATCAAAATAGGCAAGATCCTATCATACGGTGATTCAACAATGTCCAACTCAGCAAAGATTCTGCCTCTCCCTGCATCTGTCCCTTTAATTAGAAATTAATCTCCTCCTCCTCCTCTCTCTTTTACTTTAATTTCCAACTCTATGAAACATCACAAAAACATGCAGAAATCTTAATATGATACTGAAATGCGATGAAAATTTTTTTAAAAAAAATTTAAGCCACTATTTAAAATGTTATTAAGGTAGTTATGTATCGTAACACATTTAATACAATAAAAAAGAAAAAGAAAATCCAAACTGGACAGTGTCAGAAAGACGTATTTTCAGAAGATTATTTGATGGTACGTATTAAGCAATTAAAAACATTTTTGCACATGCCCAGGTCATTGTCCTTTAACACGATAATCCATTTACTGCTGGTTTTCCCCCCTTTTCCTTACCATTGCAATTGCAATCTAAGAAATGTAAAGCAATTTATTATAAGTCACGCCAAAAATTAATGAGAAACTACTGGATTTGCAAAAAAGGATACACCCACTTGCCCACCCAGAGGCAAGAATTGCCTAAGTATAGTCCGATAGCAGACCTCTGTGACCAGGTGAATGAGTATGAATCAAATAATCAGGGACAGAAGTGACTATTAAAAAAAAAGATGCAAGGAGGAAAATTAAAGGTATACTCTGGAAGCCTCAACAAGAGACAGGAAAGCAACATGGAAGACAACAAAAAGCAACAAGCTGCTGGTGAAAATGCTGGAATCGTCCAGATAAAAAACCAATTGAATGAACACATTCCAAAGAAGAGTGTGCTTTCAGAATGTGAGGTTGCATTTTTAAGCCTTGGAAGTGGGCAAATGCAAATCCATATCCCCATACAGCAGCAGCAGAAGAAGGAGGAGGAGGAGGAGGAGATTGGATTTATACCCCGCCCTTCACTACCCAAAGGTGTCTCAGAGCGGCTTACAAACTCCTTTCCCTTCCCCTCCCAACAACAGACACCCTGTGAGGTAGGTGGGGCTGAGAGAGCTCTGATAGAAACTGCTCTTTTTCAAGAACAGCTCTTATCAGAACTATGGCTTGCCCAAAGTCATCCAGCCAGGTGCAAGTGGAGGAGTGGGGAATCAAACCCGGTTCTCCCAGATTAGAGTCCGCACACTTAACCTTCGGATTGAAAGGAGTTGATTTGACTTGCAGGATTATTTGGTTAGTTAAACTGATCGCTTGGTGACCTGGTTTTGAAGAGTCTCGGAAAGTTTGTAAATTGGAGGGAAACGCTGTTATTTAAAAATAACCAAGACATGAGAATGGGGTGGGTGGGAAGAGATAAAATTCATTGCCATCAATTCTAACATGCACTGCTGCAGGTCAACCCACTAAATACAATGCGATCCTAAGCAGAGTTACACCCTTTTGAACCAATTGCCTTCAAAGGACTTAGAAGAGTGCAACTCTGCTTAGGATAGCGTTGTTACTTTCCTAAGTAACCTCACTGAACTATGGTTGTCAACCTCCAGGTGGTGGCTGGAGATCTCCCGCTTTTACAACTAATCTCCAGGTGATAATCAGTTCCCCTGGAGAAAATGGCTGCTTTGGAAGGTGGATTCTGTGGCATTATACCCCCACTGAAGTCCCTCCCCTTCCCAAACCCCGCCCTCCTCAGGCTCCACCCCCCCCAATCTCCAGATCTTTCCCAGCCTGGAGCTGGCAACCCTACACTGAACCCAACAGCTTTGCTTTCTGGGTTAAAGTAAAACACCTCCAGTTCTGCAGCCTCCAAAATCTAATTCTGAACTCTTATGGTGTTAGCAGAAAACCAGACAAAGTCAAAATGTTTAAAATTGTGTCATCTTTAAAAAAAACATTTTAATATATCATTTTTTAAAAACGGGGGTGTCAGTAGGAGTGAGCGATTGGGGGAGACTTTGTGTAGCTCCAGTGCTTCGTTATATTGTCTAAGACCTCATGTACATTCCTCTGGGATATAAATATCAATTTGATTAGCTAGCAGGTCTTGTCAGCTACAGTATCTTATCCCCCAGGGCATTTGAGCAATGACGTGGCCCCAGGACTTCTGTAAAAGGCGTGAGGGGTCTTAACTCAACCCTATATAAGACGGGATCTCTGCCCAGTGCGACTAGCCTAAGAGAAGAGCTCTCCTTAGATCTTTCTTTCTCTCTGCCCCCTTCCCAGCTTTGGAAAGCAACTAACAAGGTGAGTTTAAGCCTTTCAGCCTTCAACAACTTAATAGCCAACTGCTTGGAAACTCTATCAAGATTCAGACAAGCTTGGTCAACCAATAGAATTCTGTACCCGAATTCAGGGCTTTTTTCCGCACAAAACTGGGAAGCCGACTTTGAGAGAACAGCAAACAAATTTAAAAAATAAATTTAAAAAAACCGAATCCACCCCGTGACCATCCTGGTGGAGAAAAAAAAATCCTCTGGGTGGACGAACAGGATATTTTTTTAAAGGAACAATGCTTACTGGTTCTGAGCAACAGCTGCCTTGCCTTGGACTGTAATCTTTGCTCTCTCTGCTGCTGTCGCTGCCGTCTCCCTGAGACCCAAGGAAAAATCGCTGCCCGGTCTGGCAGCTGCAGAACAGCCGAGATCAACTTGAGCTTCGGTGGCTACAGCCACCTATCCTGAGATCTCCTGCATCATTCATCCTCTCCTTGAACAAAAATGTCATTAGCGCAATAACTTTCCTGTTTGTCTTTTTAACAAGCTAATTCTCTCTCCCTCCTCCCCTCCATAGCTTTGTCATGGCTTTCGCTGGTATCCTGACTGATGCAGAAATCGCTGCCGGCCTGGAGAGCTGCAAAGGTAACTCCTGTCCTCACAAAGTTCCCCTGAGAAAATGTGTCTGTAAACTTTCTCTGCACTCTGTGGTTTGTGGGCCTGATTGCACAGTGCTAGAGAATCAGAGTGATTTCGTAACAGAATTAGACTATGGCCACAGCAATAGAGAAGAACCAGTACCTCAAACTTTTTTTTTATTAAAAAAAAAGTATTAAAACACAACCAAGCCAAATTATAAGCAGCAAAACTCATGAATAAGAATTTAATTCTTTTCCAAATCTTTCCTGTACTTAACATGTTCCTTCAAAAATAAAGGCTGGTGGTGGAAAGTACCATCAAGTGGCAGCTAACTTATGGCGGCCCCTGATAAGGTTTTAATAGAGCATAAGGTTTTCGCTGCATCAGTCAAAATGAGCCTACATTAAACCTCATCAAAACTGAAGAGGGACAGGTGCAAATGATCCTTTATCCAGATCTAGTGCTAAAATTTAGGTTTAATCTATGGACAAGGGCCAATACAACAAATAATTAGATAAATTCTCTGTTGCAACAGTCCCATAAACACACAAATTCTTAGGAGATGCCAGAAAAACAATTATGCAACACGAATTTGATGGACAATGCTAATAATCTTGAGGAAATGCTCACTTTAGAGTCCCACAAGTTAAATCAGACAGATTATTTTCTGCTATATTTATCTGAAAGGAACGTGACTCTAAATGTAAGAAATGTTATATGCAGTTTTTTAATACTGGATATAACTGTAACTTGTATGGAAATTTTACATGCCCCCCCTCTTTTTTTCATGGCATACAGGTGGGTGGAATTTAGTCTTGCATTTGAGTAAACAGTAATTTAACAATCACTAGCAAAACAGCTAGTGGAAGGCAGGGAAGGCATCAATGAGTTATGCAACTGGACTTTTCAATTATCTGGATTTCTGATGTCCAGTGGGTGTCTTCATTTTTTGTCCATGTTATCATGAAAAAAGAGTCTGGTATGCAGGACTCTGGCTTAGCTCCATAAACATAGAAGCACGTGCAAACTTAAATGGCTTCAATTTAATGGGGAAATTTAGTGGTTTCAAACGCTTTTATACACCTTGTATCTTCATGAAAGCAACATTCCTAGAATTGTCAGAAGACTGAATGATATGTGAAGGCTAGGTTTGAGCACATTAAGTTTGAACAAGATGCTTTACCGTGGGCCATGAGGCCTTCCCTTGTACCAGCTTTCTCTAATGTAATCTGGGCTACCAGGCAGAGAAAGGTCCTTCCTAACACCACCACCCTAAGTACCTTTAACTAGAGGTGTCGGGGACCGAAGATGGGAATGCCACAGTCCAACCACATTTATTCAAGCCTCCAAGTACAGGGAAAAGATCTTCTGAAACCAGTTTCAGGTGGGCAGCCATGTTGGTCTGCATTAGAAGAGTAAGATTTGAGTCCAATAGCATGCAAAGACCAACAAGTCTTCCAGGGTATAAGCTTTCAGAGTCAAAGCTCTCTTTGCCAGGAATCTGTTGAAGGGAGCTTTGCCTCTTGAAAAGTTATACCCTGGAAATCTTGTTGGTCATTAAGGTGCTACTGGACTTGAATCTTGTTCTTCTGTAGCCAGGTTATTTTATGTTGTTTAAATATCCATATTCCATAGGCAGAGGTGAGGACGGTGTAGTATGGGAAAGGTATCTATAGTACGACAGTTAAGTAAAAATCCAGAGTCCTGGGCCATATTAGCTATACTTGCAACTAACTAGAAAAAAAAATAGTAAGAAAGGTTACCCCCTCCCCCTGTGCCACCTAAGTTCACTAGAGAAATCTGACCTGCGGGTAAATTCTTCCCTGGATCCAAATATGGTAATCAGATCCTAGGGCCCATTTCAGACAACTGACACGACGATTCTCCTATACGGTGGTGGAGTGAACTGATGGTGACCCCGACAGGGTTTTCAAGTCAAGGGACCACAGAGGTGGTTTGCTGTTGCCTGCCTGGCAACAGTTTGGTGTAGTGGTTAAGTGCGCGGACTCTAATCTGGGAGAACCGGGTTTGATTCCCCACTCCTCCACTTGCACCTGGCTGGACGACCTTGGGCAAGCCGTAGTTCTGATAAGAGCTGTTCTTGAAAAAGAGCAGTTTCTGTCAAGAGTTCTCTCAGCCCCGCCTGCCTCACAGGGTGTCTGTGGTGGGGAGGGGAAGGGAAAGGAGTTTGTAAGCCACTGAGACACCTTTGGGTAGTGAAGGGCGGGGTATAAATCCAATCTCCTCCTCCTCCTCCTCCTCCTCCTCCTCCTGCCTGCATAGCAGTTCTGGAGTTCCCTGGTGGTCTCCCATCCAAGTGCTAACCAGAGCCGACCCTGCTTAGCTCCTAAGATCTGATGAGATCAGGCTAGCCTGGGCCATCCAGGTCAGGGCCTCCTATATGGAAAAGGGAAGAAAGCACATGTATATTGTTAAATATGGCTACGTGTGTGGGGTTTTTGTTACATATACGCCCAAGGAATCCATGCCGGGAAACTGCAGCCCTGTGTGTTCATGCAAGACCACTGGATTGAGTTTCCCGAGAGGGTATTTCTGCAGCCATAACATTCCAGGGGCAGCACTTTAGAATCATAAACCTCAGCTTTTATGGATGCACTTGTAACTCCAGCCTTCAACAGAGGAGCCATTTTTAATTTTTTTTCACCATATCTGTCCATTTACTTCCTTCCTTCTCCTTAATTCCACACCTGTCCCCTTCTTTTTTAAAAAAAAACACAGGGGAATTAACAAATAGAAAACGGTGCACCTCTACTTTAGGCTGAAGCAAAGCTTACTTGCTGATTGCGATTCACCAGCCAAAGACCAATACTTCAAAAGCTGACAAGGGTTTTCCCTGTTTGAACTGGCTAACAGAAAATGGCAATAAACATATAGGGATTCTACAAGATAAACAGTATCAGTAATTAAAAATTATTCAAACACTACAACAAAATCAGCTCAAAACAGGTCAGCTCAAAATAGCCATCATAAAACATCCCGCATGCATGTGCCACCTGAAATGTATGTGCTATCAAGGCGTAACCATAGGCAGAAACTTATTATGAGAACTTCAGCAAGGAGCTTTCAAGGCAAGTCAGAAGCAGAGGTGGTTTGCCATTTCCTTCCTCTGCCAAACCTTCCTTGGTGGTCTGGTCTCTCACCCCAGTACCCACCCTGCTTAGCTTCCAGGATCTAACAAGACTGGGCTATACTATGCTGCCTGCCCTCTCATAAAACATCCTGTTCTCCAGATTATAGACGAAAAGCCAATGTAAACAGGGAGACTTCTCACCCAAGGAGTTTGCTTCCCTTTGTCTCCAGGGAGCAAACTCCAGAGGCACAGCCCCAACCATGGTCTGTTGCTTCCACTCACTTTCCTAATAGCCATCAGCAAGGTCAGTCAGTTTGATCTTCGTTGGTCATTCTGCTGGTTCTGGAAACAGGTCCAAATTACTCCTGACACTTCTGTTTTCAAAGGGTGAGCAGGAATTTCCTTACAAACTGCAGCCTTTGGATTTTTTCCCTTAATACCCTGAAACAGCTTTGTCCTTTTCACCACCAGCATCCCTTAACTTTTAGCTTTTTGTACTTAACATCCGTCCAATGAAGAGTTCTGAGGAGTTTCAGCCTCACCTCTGCTCCAGCATAGACATTCTCAGCCTCTCAGAGTGATAACATCTTGATATTTGTTCAAGGATTTGAAATTGATTGTGTGTTGCAAGACCTGTGTGACTGTTTTAAGCGCACACCCAGCTTCAAACTCAGTTCATATTTATCATGCCTTCTGGGGGGAGGCTCAGTCACTAAGTAAGTTCCTAACCCTCCTTTAAATCCAAGACTCAAGTAGGAGGCATGTCTGTCCGTGTAGTCCAAAGCAGAGTCATGTCTTTCTGAACCTATTTAAGCCAACAGGCTTAGAAGGGTGTAACTCTTCTTAGGATGACTCTCTAGATCACCCACTTCATCCAAAGAAAAGGTGGTTGGGGAGGGGAAACAAAGGCTGATAAGATGTTCCTTACTGGATTGATTAACTCCTTTTCTCCCAACACTTCACCTGTTTCTCTCTCTCTTTTTACGATCTCATTCCAGCTGCTGATTCCTTCAACTACAAGACCTTTTTTGCCAAAGTAGGTCTGAACAGCAAAACTAAGGAACAGCTGGCAAAAGTCTTTGGAATCCTTGACCAGGACAAGAGTGGATTCATTGAGGAGGATGAATTGAAGTGAGTTGTGTTTCTTCTAAAGGTTGAAAGCCACTCCTACAAACATTTCCCAGATGAAAAATACAGGCACCGTTGTTTTTAGGGCTGTCACTCAATTAAAGAAAATGTAGTCAATTCATCAGACGAGTTTTGGCTTTAATTGGTCGGTTTGTGGTACAGCCCTAAATACAGTTACACCCTCCTAAGTCCGCTGATGGCTTAGAAAAGTGTAACTCAGCTAGAGCTGCCAGCTCAGGGTTGGGAAATACCTTGATATTTGGGCCGTGGAGCCTGAGGGAGGCTGGAGAGGGGAGGGACCTCAACAGAGGGCAATGCCACAGAGTCCACCCTCCAAAGCGGCCATTTTCTCCAGGGGAACTGATTTCTGACCTCTGGAGATGGGTGTAATACTGGGAGATCTCTAGGTCCTTCACCTGGAGGTTGTCACTCTGCACACAATTGCTTATAAAATTTCTAAAGGGAAAATCTACTTTCAATCCACTTTCAAATGGGATTTTGCCAGTTCACACAGTAAAAATCCAGTTGGGAAGTGCATTGCAAGTGGACTGAAAGTGGATTATTTAGTGTGCATGACCACAGCCTCAGCTGCTAGATGCTGCACACATTTTACTGCAGGTGTCATCAGAGAAGACGCATTCTCCTTTCTCTCCCATACAGAAGAAAATACCTCTTCTAAGACGAAACCTGCCACTTGCAGTTTTTATAAGAACTTGAGCAAAAAGATGTATATTGTAAATGGCAGCTATCCAATTGATTGGAGATACTTTTTAAAATCGAAACAATTGATTTTTGCGGCCTTATAGTGCAATCCTACGTGGTTAATCCCGTCTAAACCCATTTATTTCAATAGAGTCACTCTGCATAGGACTGCATTGTTAGTTATTTTAGATTACACTGAAAGTGGAGTTGAATAGAAGTTATATAGAGAAGCCTTTTTAATGGAATCTTGTGATGGTGTGTAAAATAAACATTCAGGAGCCTAAAATGATATTCTTAACACCATCCTCAGGCTCAAAGCAGACCATAAGACAGTTTTTTGAAAAGATGAACCCTCTTAGTTAAAAGCCTGGGCAAAGAGAAATTTTTTGCTTTGGCCCCTAGAAGAAAGGAAGACAGGCGGTTGGTGAATGTCAAGGAGGAGGGCATTCCAAAGGTGAGGGCAGGCACCACTAAAAAGCCCCATCTCTGCTCACCACCCACCTCACCTTTGTGTGTGGGCACAGAGATTTCAGGGCTTCAGAAGGGAATCTGAATGGAGAGGTCGCGCAGTACAGAAGGAGGCTATACTATATTAGCAAACGAGTAAGAACTCCATACACATACACAGTGAACATGTGTAGAGAGAAACCATTCTGGCGCAGCCTTCTCCATGGCATGTTATTCCAGTATGTGTTTGGAGAAATGTTTTTTAATGTAGGCATTCAGATATGTAACTGCCCCTTGCATTCTGAAGTGGTACGATCCAGCAACAGAAAACATCACATACCCTCTCCCTTGATGCTCAAATCTCACTGGGTTAAAGATACAGCAGCACATTATTATTTAATTTGGTATATTATGTTACCATTCACTTTCTTTCCAACTAGTGCTTGCTTTATACATTTTGCATTTCATGCAGCATGCTTTACAAAAGGAAGAAGCTCTCTGGCTACACAGAAGCATGTGGCTTCTTTCTTTCCAACACCTTTCACACTCCCCCCCCCCAAAAAAAGAAACCTGATTGTTGCCTATTGCAAGGATGCTTCTACTTAGCCCTTTTTTAAATCATGTGATTAGGAGAAGAGCAAGAGTCACTCTATCCACCCTCAAAATTTTACTGAGCTCACAAACACTGCATTTAAAGTGCATCTCCTAAAGAAAAAACTGAGTTATTGTTTCCCTGGAGCTGGAGTATAGAGATAAAGGGAGTATACAGATAACTTCATGGATTATAACTGGATACTCAAAGAGAAGAAATCTCGTCTTCTCCTGCTGCCCTCACTGCCAGCACTGCCTCCCACACAGACGCACTTTACTGGTTCCCATTCATCTCCCTCCTCCAGTGGCTTTGGTTCATTTTGACCACTATCTCCCCTGATCCTATGTGCTGACACCTGGTCCCTGCCAGTTTTCACACACCATTGTGTACAGACATCACAGATGAAGTTGGGGGGAAAGTTTCACCTGAAAATTAGTCATTTTTTAAAAGAAATCTATCCCCCCCCCGCAAAGTATGAGTTTTCTTGGATTTTGTAGAATCCTACATTATAGTCATGTTTTGTGGACTTGGCTATCCGCACTGAGAGAGCAGCCCTTCACTATTAGATATATAGTGATGTTTCTTTGTATCCACCCTGGGTTAATGGAATAAGGCGGTCTTCAGTTTGGTATAGTGGTTAAGTGCGCAGACTCTAATCTGGAAGAACAGGGTTTGATTCCCCACTCCTCCACTTGCAGCTGCTGGATGGACCTTGGGCAAGCCATAGTTCTGTCAGAGCTGTTCTCTCAAGAGCAGTTCTTGAAAGTACTCTCAGCCCCACCTGCCTCACAGGGTGTCTGTTGTGGGGAGGGAAAGGGAAAGGAGTTTGTAAGCCACTCTGAGACTCCGAGTGAAGGGTGGAGTAGAAATCCAATCTCTTCTTCTTCTTCTTTAACAGAAAAAAAAACTTTGGTTTTTCTTGACCCATGGTGTACAAACTTTTCTTGAGCTAATGAAAGTTTTGCCTCCCAGCAAAACAAAAAGTAATGGATTGCATATAGGGGGGGAAATTCCTAGCCCTCTAAAGCCAACTTTCTGGAAATGTGAAGGCTATTTCCACTAAAGCTTGCAACCCAAATCAGTACTAACAGTGCAATCCGATGTAGAGTTACTCCAGTCTAAACCCATTTAAACCAATGGGTCTGAACTGGAGTAACTTCATAGGAATGCACTGTACGGTTTTGCCATGGCTTGCTTCCCTATCACTAATATATCTCTTCTTTCTTTCTTAGGAAATTTCTGCAGAATTTTAAGGCAGGCAGCAGAGATTTGACTGATAAGGAGACCAAGGACTTCCTGAAAGCAGGTGACACTGATGGAGATGGCAAAATCGGAGTGGATGGTAAGGATCCAGTCATAATCTACAGAGGGGCACCTGGATGATTGTCAAAGCTCAGCAAAAGTATTTCCTTCTGTGCTGATCCTTAACAAGAGTTTATATGGACAGCAAACAAAATGAAAGGATTCTGCAATTTTATTCTGAAGCATCAGAGCAAAGTTAAGAAGGTTATGAGGAAAGACAAAACCTTACAGTGCAATCCTATGCAGAGTTACTTCAGTTTAAAACCATTGATTTAAATGGGCTCCGACTGGAGTAACTCTGCATAGGATTACACTATTAGTTAGTGAAGTGCCGCCAGTATTGACTTGGCTTGCAAGCATTTAGTAGAAATAGCCTTCATGTTTTCAGAGTGTTGCCTTAAGTGGGCTAGGAGTTTCCCCCCCACAAGATAAGATTAAGCAGTCTGTTTGGGTTCTTTGCTTTTTATTTCCAAAAATACTGTTGGGAACTCAAACGAGCATGTAGTAGTGATGTTATGATATGGCATGATGTTGGTTGTGTTATTTCTCAATGCATAAATAGGGTTGCCACTCTCCAGGTAGCACCTGGAGATCTCCCACTATTACAATTGATCTCCAGACAACCAAGATCAGTTCCCCTGGAGAAAATGGCTGAACTGGGGGGTTTGACACTCTGCATTATACCCTGCTGAGGTCCCTCCCGTCCCCAAACTGCACCCTCCCCAGCCCAAATCTCCAGGTATTTCCCAACCCGGACCTGGCAAACCTAATAAAACAACTGTTGGAGGGTTATCAAACTGCACAAGCTCCCGACAGACCTTTGGGAAGTGAGATGGGTAGAAAGCACATCATTCCATGCAGAGAATCAGAAAGGGCCATGCTGTGGAGGCTCAGTGGGGAAAGCCTCTGCTTTGCATGCATAACATCCACTTTCACTATCCAGCATCTCCATTTGAAAGGACCAAGTAACAGGTGATGTAAAAGACCTTTACCTGAGACCCTGGAGAGCTGCTGCCAGTCTGAGTGGATACTGCTAACTTTGACAGACCAATGGTCTGATTCAGTAGAAGGCAGCTTGATGTGTTTACACAAGTGCTTCATGGAGGGGGAGGAATTGTTCCCGCCACTTTGAAGAAAACACCTGCTTAGTTAAAAATACAATACAGCAAGTTTCATGCTACACATGCTCTGACCTTCATCCTACATGCATATCCCAATACTTCACTCCACATGTTTGTGGGATGAACACGTAGTGCTGAAGGACAAAGTCTTTAACTGTAAAATTTTGACTTTGTTCCGCGAGACACACTCCTTCCTTCCCCTCCCACTACAGTCCAGTCTTCTGGGTCTATTCAATTCTAGAAGCTTGATTCCATCATCAGTTGGCAGAATCTGGAGGGTTTTGGAGTTCTAGCTCCCGCCACCGAGATTTCGGCTTTGCAGTGGGTCTTACAAAACATGCCCAGAGGCTGCCTACACTGATGTGGCACAACGACATCATCTCATTACATCACCCGAACAGTTATATCATCATATTGTGGTAGTGCAGGAAGTCAGTGGCCACATACAATGAAAACTTAGTGCATAGTAGGAACCTGAAAAATCATTATGGAAAAGTGGCAAATTCTAGTAAGTTCCCTCTTCACCACAGAGCCACTAAATTCCACCCATGGCAGGATTCAGCAATACCTTTGGAGGGAATCCATGTTAATTCTTTTTTTTTAATGATTTTTCTAGCCCTACAATAATGAAATCTGGGTTTTTTTGCTTTTTCTTTTCTAGAGTTCCAAGCCCTGGTTCATTCTTAAAGAGATCAAGAGGAAGACCAAGCTAATTGTACTGTAAAACACCCTTTCTTTTTGCAAGACTACTATTTATTTATACATTTTATACAGTGAAATGGCATTGACAGTTGCCAGTATATTGTTTCGTATTGTTAGAGAAATGTGTTAACTCACAATGCGCTGTTTGATCTTTATTGTCTGATGTCGTAATTAAAAGGGCTCTACATCAAACAGAGACAAAGTTGGAATCTAAGGAGAAGAACTCTGAACTTTATGTTTCATTTGCATTAGGCGCTATTAGGAATATTCAATAAATGTGGGATTTCCAAAGAGATCTGTGGATACTTTCTCTTCAAGAGTTAACCAACAGCCATCACCCTTCCAATCAAGGTGTATGAAACTTTCAAAGGAGAAGGAAAATCACATTGATTTTTGTTTATTGTTTAAACAAAAATGTTTAATGAGAATGTTTAAACTGGTCTTTGCCTTCAAATAACCAGCTTCATAAAATGCCTTGCTATTGTAACACTGGTGGAATTGTTCATTCATACATATAAAGTGACTTCATCATTCATGAATTCTGGGGTCATTCTTTACTCATACCACTGACATTGTTGCTTTTTCACTTTCAATATGATGAATGAATATTTGATAATCAAACCATGCTAACCCTGTCATGCCATTGATGCATTAGTTTTTACATATCTGGAGTAAATGGGGAGAGGGCAAAGTCTTTTGGGATTGAATGGGGGAAACATTACCAATTCCCCCCCCCCTTAGAGGTGGCTCCAACCAGAGACTGGTTGCCAAAGGTCAGGTAAGGAAGCAGGTGAGCAATTTCACAGGTAGGCTGGTAAACATTTCTTGCTTCCTTGGAGTCTATTCTTAGCTTGATTGCACAAGCAAACCCTAGCATTTATTTGGAGAGGAATGTTTTTAGGAAAGTCTGTGAGGACCTGAGGCATTTAAAGAGATGCATTGGAATTCTTTTGCAGTGTCACAGAGTGATGTATCACTCTCAAATCACACAATCAAAGAGTGGCGCCAGAGTCTGGCACCAACATTTGCAACACTGTGATGGAGTCTGGGAAGAAATCATTGGGATGCAGGTGCAAAAGAAAAGAGCCAGGAGTAGATAAGGTAGAGAGGAGTCATTAATTGCTTCCCCCCTGCCTCCAGCAGTCCTGCCTTTCTCTCATGCTTCTTGTTGTTTGCCACATCTCAAGAAAGAACGCTCACATTTCCCTGCCAGCACAAGGAACGGGCAAAAATTTCCACTCTGGATGATCCGAACAAGTGAAGAGGACCTCTGAGCAAGCTACTGGAGCAAAATCAAAAACTACGGTGAATCTGAAAGAAGCGGGTCTAAACAAGGGACTTTATACACTTTCAGGGAACTCCCCCCCCACCCAAGAATGCTTTGCATGTGGCTGGTGTAACAACTCAGTGTGCTAGGCATTCAATGTGCTACTCAGCAACTCCATGTGCTAGTCTAAATGACTAGCATGATCAGAAGGTCAGACCAGAACCAATGGGGTGAAATTAAATCAAAAGAGTTTTCAGCTAAACATCAGGAGGAACTTCCTGACAGAGCGGTTCCTCAGTGGAACAGGCTTCCTCGGGGGGGGGGGGGCTCTCCTTCTTTGAAGGTTTTTAAGCAGAGGCTAGATGGCCATCTGACAGCAATGCTGATTCTGTGGACTTAGGCAGATCACGAGATGGAGGGCAGGCAGGATTGCATCAATGTTTAGTTCTTGTGGCCCTTTCTTATATGCCCAGGGAAATGCCAATCACTACTTTGGGGTCAGGAAGCAATTTTCTTCAAGCCAGTATGGCCAGGGATCCTGGAGGGTTTTTTGTTTTGTTTTGTTTTTGCCATTTTCTGTGCAAGGAGAAGGGGTCACTGGGGATGTGGTGGGAAGGTAGTTGTAAATTTCCTGCATTGTGGGGGGGGGGTTGGACTAAATGACCCTGGTGGACCCTTCCAACATTATGATTCTTGGATTCTCTGATTCTATAAGAGAGTGTGGAAGAACCCACACAGGAGAATCAGCAACACATCCCCGGTTTAACAGATGTGCCTTTTTATTTTGCTTCTGGACTTATAGCCTATTGATGTTAGGAGAATCAGCGTTACAGAAGAAAGTGTCTGCTATTCTAGCTTTTAGCTTCTACAACCATGTTTTACTCAGCTACATAAAATGTTACCTCTGCACTGACAATCAAGGCCCCTGAGAGGATGGAAGTCAGGGGAGAGACCTCAGGACCCATCTATTCAGGGGATGTCTCCCCTTTCCCTCTACCCTGAGTAGTTTGTGAAGGGAATTACTCACAGGGAAGTTGGTCAGGCTAACAGTTTACTCTGGGGAACCGTACAGAGGCCTCAGTGAGAAATGCCTGACTGAGGGTTATACCTTCTCTCCAAGGGGAAGTTGGTGATAAATAAAGAGAACAATTACATGGCATCTGAATTTCCATCCGTGTCAAGATTGGGCCAAACACTCTTTTTCCAGCTAATACAGGGCTGACAGACAATCAAGACAGGTTCGCCTCATTCTGTAATTCATTAAGTAAGCAAATTAATCAAAATGAAACCGCAGCAGAAAAAGCTAGCAGGTTTCTCTGAGAAACATAGGACCACTTGATGGCACTCTCGTGCCACACATCAGTAATTATGCTACTGTCCAGGAATGAAAGTGTCCCGGTAACAACCAAACCATTCTCTTCATTATCCCATTTAGTGGGTACTCTGGGGGAAACAGCCCAGAATGCCCGTGCCAAGAATCCAAAATCTCACTTAGATTCCCTGTCTTGGGCCGACAGATTCAGAAAGGCCCTGCTAGCTGATTGCAAAGGGGTAGAAAAATAAAACAAAAGTCCTGTGGTATTTTAAAGCCAACAGGTCACTGAATGAACAGAGAAGCTATCTATCAAGATCAGAATTTATGCATATGTCGCCTGCCTTCCTCAGTGAGACTCTGCTCAATGTGGCCACCTCCACCCATCTGATCCTGCTGCCGTCTCTCCTAGGCTCTCCTGCAAGCTAATAACATAGGCATGTGTTGCCAACAGGCACAGTGGAACTGCAGCATGTATTATTCCTTATTTTCTTTCTTTTTATTAGCTGCATCTCAGAGCCCTCCTCTGCCCTCTCTGTCCATCAGGCAAACCGAGGAAATCATAAAAGCAAAATAGGTTAAACAGTAAGAAACAGATGGGGGGGGGGAATTAAAATCACCACATTAAAAAAAACCCACCTCACTATGACATCAGTAAACAGCAAAAGTCTCTCAGCGCAACAGTCAGTTATCAGTTATCCCAATTTTGCTCTTTGAAACAACACCTGACTCTAAAAGCCAAGCAATGTGGAAGTTAAGCACCAAAATTAAAGGTTACCAAAACACAAAAAAGGGACAAAGAAAGTAACACTAGCTGCTTTACAGCTACTCTCTCTCCAGGGCCTTCTGTGTGGAAGAAGCATGGTTGGATTCAGAGCCAAAAAGGCCCTGCTTAGACACACAGGAGACAATCAGGAAGTAGCTGTGCATTTCCTGCTCTTAGCAGGGGGTTGGATTAGATGACCTTGGAGTTCTTTTCTCACCCTAAGATTCTAGGAGCAAAGGGGCTATGGGTCAGTGGCAGAGTATCTGCTTGGCATGTAGAAGGTCCTGTGTTCAGTCCCTGGCATCTCCGGCTAAAAGGATCAGATAGGAGGTGATGTGAAAAACCTCTGAGATCTTGAAGAGTCACTGCCAGAGTCATGTAGACAGCACTGAGTTTGATGGACCATGGATCCGATTCAGTACATGTGTTCAACTCAAGAGCTACCAGGAACTGCAAGAACTCCATCTGAGGTTGTCAGACCAGTTGATTGATGGGTCAGACAGAGTATTATTATTTTTTTGTCAGACATTATAAATTGACTTGCCTTTTATTTGGCAAGAGACAAATCCTACTAAATATTCCACAATGCCGAGAATGCTGCTCTATAGTTGGCAGTTTACCGCTTCTTTTATTAGGACATCATCTACTAGCAAGGTAAAGAGAGGGGAATGCCATGCCACTGGATGTAGTGCAAGAATGTAAGTAGAGGCCTGCAGGGTCAGACCAGTGGTCCATCTAGTACAGCATACTGCTTCACTTGCAGCCAGCCAAAGAGACCCAAACAAACTCCAGAGAGATCTGTCCATTTTTTTTTCCATTTCCATTGTCGAGAAGCTCGAGAGGGATCTGTCAGGGCTGGAAGAGTGGACATCAACATGGCAAATGAGGTTCAACATGGGCAAGTGCAAAGTAATGCACATTGGAGCCAAAAAGCCTAACTATAAATATACGTTGACAGGGTCTGAACTGGCGGTAACTGACCAGGAGAGAGATTTGGGAGTCATGGTAGACAACTCACTGAAGACATTGACCCAGTGTGTGATAGCAATAAAAAAGGGAAATACTATGCTGGGGATTATTAGAAACGGGATTGAAAACAGATCATCCACTACCATAATGCCCCTGTATAAATTTATAATGCAGCCTCATTTGCAGTACTGTGTACGGTTCTGGTCACCGCACCTCTTAAAAGATATTACAGCATTGGAAAAGGTGCAGAAAAGGGCAACTAAAATGATTAAGGGGATGGAACACTTTCCCTGTGAAGATAGGTTAAAGAGGTTATGGCTTTTTAGCTTGGAGAAACCACGACTGAGGGGTGACATGATTGAGGGTTACAAAATCATGCACAGGATAGAGAAGGCAAGGAAGTACTTTTGGCCACTGTGTGACACAGAGTGTTGGACCGGATGGGCCACTGGCCTGATCCAACATGGCTTCTCTTATGTTCTTAAACAGCTCACAGAGGCCAAGGCCTTGCCAATGCTCTCTCTGTCCATTTTCTCTATTTACAAAGTTTTGTAAACCTCTCCTGTGTCCCCCACCATCCATATTTTGTACAAGCCTGAACAGTCCCAGATTCTCAAGCCTTTACTCACAGAAAAAGTAGAAGAGCAAGATTCGAGTCCAGTAGCACCTTAGATATCAAGAAAAGTTCCAGTCCCAGGTATCAGTTTCCTTCCTTCCTTCCTTCCTTCCTTCCTTCCTTCCTTTTTTTTGCCATCAAGTCAGGCTGACTTTGGGTGACCCCCAGTGGGGCTTGAAGGCAAGGGGACATTCACCTGCCTCTGTGTCACAACCCTGGTGTTCCTTGGAGTTCTCCCATCCAAATACTAGCCAGGTCTGGCCCTGTTTAGCTTCCAGTCTGACAAGGTCAGGGTATCAGTTTTCGAGAGTCCAAGCTCTCTTCATCAGATACCACTATGAAATTATCATAGAAGTGTTTCTGTAGTGATGGCCACTAGGTCAGATGGCTTCTGTAGTGATGGCCACTAGGACAGATGGCTTTCAAATGCGATTAAATAAATTTAATGAGAATAGGTCAACTAGTGGCAAACAGCCATGGTGACTAAAGGGAACCTCCACATTCAGAGGCAGTAGGCAACATCAGGGGAAGGCCTCAATCTCTATGGCCTGTTTGTTGCCCCTCCAGGGCAACTGGTTGGCTGAAGGGTGAAACAGGATGCTGGATTAATCTGATCCAGCAGGGATCTTCTTACAAGGCCTGCTTTTCTTCTAGCCTTGGACCAATGGAGGGGGGGGGGTTAACACAAAAACTGCTGTCACTACAGAAACAAAAACATCAGCGCCAAAGGTTATTGCCCATGATCATTACATTTTTAAAAGTTCATTTCATTTCACAACAGTTAAATAATTGTGTTTTTCAATAAATGTAAGTATCATATTTGTTAATTTTATATTTTTGTTTTTCTAATAAAGCAAATGCAGTAAAAAAAACAGCTGATCTTCATATTTGGCACAGTCAACTGGCCAAATCATTGTCTGTCTGTTTTTTAATTAATTTAAATTTAGTTCCATCCATGGGGCAGGTGCTGATCAAGGAGCAATGGGGAAAGCGGGTCTTCTTTTTTAAGAAACAAAGAAGAGGTTAGAATCCCTCAAGAGTTATTAACAGAACTCTTAGTTCTTCTCCTTGGTTTCTCTTTTCCAGGCAGACTGTCCGATATACCTTAGCACTGAGGCTCGATACTAGCTACACTGATCTGAGATACTTTGGCCACTTTCAATTACGATAAAAAATTGATAGAACGACCGGTCCGTTGTCACTGATGAGATATACAGGAAGACTATGCTGCCCGAGGCATCTCATGAGCCTTTTCGGTTCACGGCTTTCTTGTGAAAACAAGGGGCATGTTGTTTGTTCCTCCCTGACTGCTGTAATTTTTGTCAAGAACATAAGAACCAATTAACTGACTTATGTTCCAGATACCCCCGGGAAGCTCGTGATCAGAAAACAGTAGGGACAGCCAGCCCCTGACTTCTAACTTCTGTCTGTCCCTATAATATCTTGCAGCTCTACAATATCTGAACATGGATGTTCCAGACTTCACAATGGATCCCCACTGATAAGCCTTACAATGGAGAAACGAAGTTTCCCTTCAAGCTGCCATTGTGAGGCTTCCACAAAGCACGGATGGCAACAGCATGCTGTACTAAATGGTGTAATCCAGGAAGGCTCTTCTTATGTCCTTCATGAACGTGTCTAATTTTTTTTAAAGATGCAATTGTTGTGTGTTGTGGCATCCATACAGACTCCACTTTCTTTGCTTCAGCCCCTGCTTTCCTCATATCACTAAAAACATTTTTGGGGCCTTTAAAAAACCAACAGACTGCTATAGCACAATAATGTTTTAATAATCTACTGTTCCCAGCTTTCACTGGTTTTTTGAAAGGTAGGTCTCTAGCCCAGGGGTCCCCAGTCTTTTTGAGCCTGTGGTAGGGATGCCAGGTCCTAAGCCGTCACCAGCAGGGGGCAGGAGGGAGCTTCCTGGGTGTGAGGGGGCAGGGCGACATCACCACGTGCAATACCCCCAACGTGATGATGTCACGTGGAAGTGATGTCATCATGCCGGGAACGTTGAGTGGTGATGCTCTGGTATTTGGGGCAAAACTCTATGGTTACCATAGAGTTTTGCCCAAAATACCACAGCGTCACTATGTGACATCCCTGGCATGATGTCATCACTTCTGCCTGACTTCATCACTTTGGGGACATCACGTCAGGTTGTGGCTGTTGGGGGCAGGGCTTCCCCCTGCTGGCCAGCTGGCCAGCAGTGGACAGGAGCCTGCAAAATTTAAGGATCCCCCATTCCCACCCAGGGGCAACCCTAGCCTGTGGGCACCTCTGAAATTCTGATGCAGTGTGGCAGGCACAGCAACAAAATGGCTGCTGTGGCTTACCTTCAGTCACATAGTGGAAGATCCTTGAGCTGTGGTGGCAGCTGCTGCCAAAGCAACATTTTAAAAAATCTGCACAGCCAATCAGAAGCCTTGCTGGAGAAACACCCACTGGGCCCTGCCTACTTTTTGAAAACACTTGGTAAGCACAAGGAAAGGTGTCAGCAAGGACCATAGTGCCCACTGGCAGCACACTGGGGATCCCTTCTTGCTGTGAAGTTATAAAGGGTAATTTCCCCAGTGCTTTGTCTCCCTACACACACCTTCACATACACACACACACACACTTCCTTGTGGGCCTTTGACTTGTTTCCTTCTCATCACGAACAGACAAAGCACCAGATGAGTCAGACCTGTAGCCTGTCAACCCCAGTGGCAGGAGCTACTTTGAGTGGCAAGAGCTCTCCCAAGTCTAAGGAAGAGGTCCTTCCAGGGACCTTGTGTCTATAAAGCACGTGTGCGCTACCACTGGGCAGTTAAGCTAAAGAAACAGACAGATAAAAAGGCAGTAGAATTCCTTCCTGTGAATCAACACCATCTATCTCTGAGCTATGGGCATGGTGTAATAAAGACAAGCCCTGGGTTTACCATGTTAATTATTTTAAGATGAGGACCAAGAGCACTGGAACCCTAGAAGATGAGTCAGTAACAATATACAGAGCCTGAGCCCTTTCTCTTTATCCACAGCTTTTAGTGAACTCAAGAGACTTCCCCCCCCCCTAAACCTTTAATCATCCTCTAACCTTTAGGGCAGAGTTATTGTTAAAATAACAGAGAAAACCTGAATAATTCAGCGGCGCAAAGATCACCCGCCCTGATTATGCTGCTAACAGCCACTAGAAACATCTTAGACAATTGCCTGCACCATCGAGGTCACAAGATAGTGTTACTAGGTCACTGGTGACACTCGACAATCTGTTTAATGATCATCATAGAGTATATCGAATGGTAGCAGTAGCAGCAGACTTACCTTGTGCTGCTTTGAAACTGCAAGCCATTCTAGGGCTCAAAGCAGACGAAATGATGGTCTGACACAAGATCTTGGGGGTAAATTACTGGTATCTCCACAATTGTGGACCGCCTCTGATTCACAACAGGGCCTTGGCCCCCAAAGAAAAATGGTTTACCTCTTTGCATTGAAGTTGCAAGACCCAAAGCAGACAAGATGCTGGGAGAACAGAGAATGGATCTTGGGGGTAGATTACTGGTATTTCAGTAATCATGGACCCCCTCTGATTTATAACAGGGCTGTGGCCCCAGAGGATGGCTTAATCCTTCCTCTATGTGTGCTGTTTTTCTCAACCTAGAAACAAGTCTGAGAAGTGCTGTTTCCCCTTTACCCACGGGCAGTGTATCTGTAGGGCTGATTTCCCACAGGCTGCTGCTCCACACTCATTCTTCCCTTTCTCCCGATCCTACGTGTCAGTTTCACACTATGTGCTGCACTGTGGCATTTTGCCCAGCAGCTTTGCCCGATTTTCCTAGCATCTACTCAATCCTCAAAAAACAGGATTGAGTAGACGCGGAGGAAATTGGGCGAAGCTGTGGGGCAAAATGCCGTGCACACAGCACATAGTGGCTGATTTCGCACTAGAGCTGCCTCGATGTTGCGCTGCCGTTTGCCCCGATACTATTGGTCAATTTCACACCCGAAGCTGCGGGGTTGCATTTGACCCGCGGCTTTGCCCGATTTCCTCCGCAGTTTCGTGATCCTCAAAAAACAGGATTACGAAACTGCAGGGAAAATCGGGCGAAGCCACGAGTCAAAATGCAGCCCTGCGGCTTCGGATGTGAAATTGACCAATAGTATCGAGGCAAACGGCGGCGCAACATCGAGGCAGCTCTAGTGCGAAATCAGCCAGTGTGAAATTGACATGTAGGATCAGGACAAAGGGAAGAACGAGCGCAGAGCAGCGGCTTGTGAGAAATTGGTCTAGGTCTTCCCCAATGGGCAATGCATTTAGGGAAAATGGCACAGAGAGGTCACAGTGCATGAGTCCGAATCAGGAGGGCTCTCAGCTGCTATTTATCAATTTAAAATGCTCAGAAGATCCATTTGTAGTTCTTCCAGCATCTCCTCTAGTTTAGTCCCTCAACTTTCATTGGCTACCTGGTTCATTTCCAAGCTCAATTTAGGATGCTGATTCTTGCCTTTAAAGCCCTTCACAAACTGGGAGTCGCCTATCTGAAGGACCATCTTTCACAACTTGATCCCACAAGCCAGCTGTGCTCCACCAAGTCTGCTACTCCTTATGATCCCTTCATCTAGGGTTTCTCATTCATCCTCCTTCAGAGAAATGACATATTTGGATTCTATGCAGTGAGAGTGGAGTCGTGATGCATCCCTCCTCCCATGACAGTTTTCTACGCTGCCTCAAAACTGGTCTTACTCGAACTTAAGGTCTCAGCCTGAAGAAAACGTTATTGTCTAAAGCGCCACATCATCTGACGTGTTCTCTGGCATTTTAAGAACAGCCCTGCTGGACCAGGCCAAAGGACCATCGAGTTCAAGCATACTGTTTCTTACAGTGGCTAACCAGGTGCTTCCAGGAAATCCACAAGTAGGGCATGAATGCCATAAGCGATATGAACATCTGAAACTGCCATAATCAGACCTTTGATCCAGCTAGTTCTGCCAGATACCAGAGGTCTAAGGTTTCTCCCAGTCCTACCACCATACCAGAGATCCTTTCTGAAGAGGAAATTGCAAAGCTGGAACCTGGAACCTTCTGCACTCAAAGGACATGCTGAGCAATAGCTTCTTAACCAGCTTTTCTTTTCTTCCTTGAAGACAAACTGAGCAAGTAACATTTGACACCATGGAAATGTAGAACAGGTGATTTCAGCGTTAGGCTTATAATGTGAACCCCTCTGTCCTTCCTCCAAACATATGCCAAGTTCCAGCATGTCGTCATTAAAATGCCTCTTTGTAAAGGGAGTTTATTTACCCTGCAATGATTTCATTCATTCTAATTAAGGCAGACAGGCAGCAACACTTCAGATGAAGACTGTCATTAATGAATAAATAAATGCCAGTAACTGTAGATTGCCTCTTGTATCGCTATACAGTGGCATTGGCCTTCATTCTGAAATCCAGTTCGTTTTTGGCTTTTGTAACCAACCTTTCAGCCAGGATTAGTATCGCTTGGGGTCTCGGTTTTCCATTTCAAACATCAAAGAACACCATCCTGAGCAGTGAGTGCTCAGTTACATCTTTATCGTATTCTTAAGTGATTTCAGCATCTCTTGGCTACGTGGCTCTCTTCCCTTTTTGAAGTGTTTCCAAATACATAGAGTGGGTTGTGTACTGCACAAGGGGGAATGCATTCCAAAGGTGAGGTGCCACCGCTGAAAAAGCCCCAGCTTTGGCTGACACCCATCTCACCTCTACACAACAACAAAACACAATCCACAAAGCAGGCAGATTTGTTTGTGGGTATTGCTGTGGCATCAATGAACAAGAAGCCTGATTCCGTGCTGGAGCTGAGGCCCCCAACCTTTTTCAGCCTGCAGGCACCTTTGGGATTCTGACAAAACGTGGTGGGCACAGCCACAAGACGGCTGCTGCAGGAGACGGAGCCAGCCACGGAATGGCTGCCACAGCTTGCCTTCAGTCACATAGTGACTGTGGTGCTGTGGACTCCTTCTGCTGTGGTGGAAGCGGCCGTAAAAGTAATTTTTTTAAAAAAAATCTGCACAGCCAGCCAAATCTCCAATGGGCAATCAGAAGCCTTCCTGAGCAAAAGTCCCATCGGGCTCCATCTATTTTGTAAAAACACCTGGTGGGCACCAGGAAAGGTGTTCGCGGGCACCATGTTGGCCACAGGCACTATGTTGGGGACCCCTGTGCTAGAGAGTGCCACTGAGATAGGTTTGTTCCAGTCCAACAGGAGAAGGGACATCAGTTCAATACAATTTTGCATCCCAGGCCTAAGCACATGACACTCAGCACAAAGGTCCCTTCAAACAGCCTCCTTGTGTTGGTGGCAACATTTGGGAATACTTTGCACGGAGTTTGCATGGAGGGACTGTACATCCCCACTAATGGTTGACAGTGGAATCTTTGCACTGTAGAGGGGGCGAGCTGTAGCATGAGCCACTAAAAACTGCTTTCACATGCATGCTAAATTCAGAGGAGTTGCCAAGTTAGTCCACTGTGGGGAACAAACAGGAGACTCGTGACAGCTGTTGTTCTTGCACAGTCTTTTGTGAACCAGAACCTATGCTAGAGTAAAAAGTCCATGCTAGAGTAAAAAGTCGTTAAGATCCCACAGACTCCTGTTTCTTTTCACATTCTGTTTCCAAGTGATTTCCCTATAGTAATTGGTGTCCACTGGCACTAAATCTAAACAAATTCAGCAGAACCAGCTTCCAGTTGTCCGAACAATACACTTTGTTTTCTGTTTTCCTACCACTCAGATGGCAAAAAGCTAAGATATGTGTGCTTCTGGGTGTGTGTGTAATTTTGTGTACAGAACACCAAGGCATTTATTATAAATTTTATAAAGCAGTCAAATAAGTTGATTGTGGTAAGAAATAAATTAATGCATATATTTCAGTATTTCCAATATCCAACGGGAGAGTCCACTGGGCCTCATGGTTTTAACATTTCTGGAAATATTAAGTCCCTGTTACAGGAGATTCTTCTTAAGCTGAAGATGACTGGATTTTGGCCTGCAAAGCACATGCTTGGCCCCTGAGTTGATTTAAAGTGCCTTCAAGTTGCAGCCGGTTTATAATAACCCCACAGGTTTTTCAAGGCAAGAGACAAACAGAGGTAGCTCGCCATTGCCTGCCTCTGTGTCACTACTCGCTACGCTGGACTTCCTTGCTGGTCTCCCATGCAAGTACTAAGCAGGGCCTACCCTGCTTAGCTTCCAAGATTCAGCGAGACTGGGTCAATTTGGGCCATCCAGGTGAGGATATAATAATAATCATGTGCTGTCAAGATGCAAATGACTGACGCTGACCCCAAGACCATGGGCATTTTTAAGGCAAGAGATAAGCAGAGGTGCTTTTTCATTGCCTTCCTCTGCACAGAAATTCCAGTCATCCTTGGAAGGTCTCCTATCCACATACTAACTGTGGCCAGCCCAGTTTAGATTCCAAGCTCTGGCTGAGGTTGGGCTCATAAAGGCGGTTCAGGCTGCTGCCCCAATTGATACATTTGTGTCTGAGTTTTCAAAAGTATAATGTGGATTGTCCTGTGCATTTTTTTAAAAAAAATAATCCTACTAGAGTTACCCAGTTTTTGCTGTCATTATAATCTTAGGCCCCGGTCACACGGGCTGGAAAATACAGGGGGGGGGACGTGGCTGTTTGCCCCAGGGCAAACTAACGCGCAACTGCACGCTCAGACGTCCGGTTGAGGTCCCGTCGAGGTCCCGTGGCTAGGGGGGAGGTGCCGATCACACGACAGGCAAAGAAGCGGGGTGGCGCGGCAAACGGGGTTGTTTTGGGTTTTTTACTTTTTTAAACTGAAGTGTGTGCATGCTCCGTTGGGTGCTTGTGTGCATCCGTGGAGCCTTGGGGGGAAAAATGACCTGTTTGCGAGGGGACAGGGGCGGGCGCCGGATGCCACCGGAAACGCGATCAGACGCCTGCCCTTGCCCCGCGGTTTCCAGAAACTAGTACCTCGGAGGTACTAGTTTTTTGCCCCGGATCTTCAGCGGGAAGCCTCGGGTGAGCCACGGGAGCTCTATGCTTCCCAGATTTGGCGGTGTGATCGCGCCCGGAAAATCCGCCTATCTTCCATCTCTGTAGCGTGGCTAATGTTCCGTGTGACCGCAGCCTTAGTTTTCCTACTCTTTCTTTTCTGCAGTTAAAAGTGGTTTGCAGATGAGAACATGGAGCTTGGTGAGGAAAGTTCACTCCAAAAAGGAAAGAAGATCAGGCTTGCTTCTGTTTTACTGACAGCTTCTCTGTCAGGCTGACACCACTGTCACTGGGCGTCTTTCACCTCCAACGTCCTCCAAAAGATGCAGGGGAAAAAATCAAGAGAAACAAAATCAGCTTTCTAATTCCACACCAATAACCTGTTGCAAACTCAGCCTGGAAAAAACAGAGGACTTGATTGGGATTCCGACTTGATGGCCCACGCCAAAACTTAATTAAAGCATGTACACTAATTTATTGTCAGGACAGGAGACTCTAGCTCTCTTCAATGTACTATTTGGGTATAAATAGAAGGGGAGGAAAAAAACCCAGTTCATTAGTTAAGCAAGACATCTGAGCAGTGTCTCAAATGGAGCACCTAATCCATGAAAAGGTAACCCAAGTAGCCATTGTCATCTTTAGAATCCTATATAAGTTAGGCAGATAAGACTGAGCCAGAGGTACATCCTGCTTGATTCAGCTCTTTAAAAAAAAAAATCCCCCCTCTTCCCTACCTGGGAAACCATAAAGGTGAGCAGCCAGTGTGAGATTTTAAAGGGCAGAAACACCTGTGGCCAGGCTGAATAGGTAGTAAGTATAACAGCTGCCTCTCTTGGAAGATGGATCTATTATGTATTTATTATTTATTTACCTGTGATGATCTATCTACCTATTATTCTCTTTCCTCTTGGGGAAATGATCAAAAGGAGGCAGCGGGCTTAAAGGACAAAAACATCAGTGTGCTAGTGGATTCCTGGCTAAGACAGAGCTATAATTAACCTCTTATTTCTCTGGATACCACTAGAAACTACAGCGATTATTCATTTTAGTGGAAACAACCTGGATCCATTTTATTTCTCTGTAAAGTTTAATTCTGTATACTACAAAATGTGGCATTGCTGTAACTACTTTCCTGTTGCAGAGAGACTACATCAAAATAGTTCATGTTTAGATTTTACTTTAACTGATTTTGACAGTACTGTAAAAGGAAAGACTGATCCAAACAGAGGCTTAGATGCTAGATGGTTTTAGTGGAAAGATAAGACAAATGTTCACCTCTTACCTTACCTTCCCCATATCAGAAGGAGTGCCTCTCGCTTGCCCGCCTGCATAAGCACCTTGAGTTTGATTTTCTTTCTGCACAGGTTAATATGAGCATCACCGACATCCTGAGCCCTTCCGATATTGCTGCTGCCCTTCGAGACTGCCAAGGTAAGGGTGCTGGCTGAATTAACCTAACAGATGCCTTGCTGCATTAGAGGAAAGGTCCCTTTAGTCCAGACTTTTGTTTTCAGCAGTGGTCTGCCGGATGCCTGTGAAAAACTTGCAAGCGGGTCATGATGGCTGATGGCCACCCCTTGCCTATCGTTTCTCAGAATCTGGTATGAAGATGGAGCTCCCTCTGAAGATGGAGCTCCCTTTTTCAAGCTACCATGGACAGCTAATGATGAGGTCTTTCCTTTTTTATAACATTCTTTTCTGAAGCAGTATGCATAGTTCCCCCCTTCCTTCATTTTATCAACAGCCCTGCAAGGTAGGTCAGGTTGAGGAAAAGACAGTGATTGGCCTATTGGATTCCTTGGAGAACGGGGATTTCAACCTGGATCTCCCCAGTCCCGATTCGTCCAGCTACTCTAACCACTACGCCACCTTTGCATGGATGTGTCTCATTCCTTTTCATGAGACATGGAAGTCTATGGCCAAAGCCACACCCTGTGGTTCTGAGGTCCATACATTAATTATGCAAAGCATGAAACAACACCTCCCTAATGTACCCTGAACCTAAGGCCCTCCAAATATCTTAAGGAAGAGAGTAATTTATCTCTATGCGCTCTATCTGCATCATTTAGAATTTTTCTGTCTTGTCCTTATGTCTCCCTAAGGAACAAACTAAGCAAGGTGGAGTTCATAGATCATCCTGAGTCTTTTGAAGAAAGATTTCAGGTGCTAAGAGTTCTAATTTGGGTTTGGGCTGTTGAGGGAAGAGAAAAGGGGTTTAATCCTTCCACCCTGACTCTGTCCCCCTTACCTGATGACAGGTAACTGTTAGAATAGCATAGCACCCGCTTTCAAAACCATACAGGGGTGGAAAGGTTAAACTCTCTCTCCTCTCAACCCTTATCTGAACACTTGTTCATAGAATACGTAACCAACAGATCAACAGCCACATTTCTGGGGACTATAGTTCAATTTGAAAATAACTATTTTCCAATTCACATTCCCTGCTTACATGACAGACCTGCCTCAGGGCAGGCGAAATGTTAGGGAATTGGATATCGGCTGTGAGGCTTTTGCGAGCTTTCTCGCAGATAAAGTCTTGGCGCTTCGCTGCGACCTCCCCGCCACAATTGAGACAGTGAGCAAACTTGAGGCCCCTTGCGTGTCTTCAGTACCGGGTTTAGAGTGTTTCAGTCTGCTCAGTCTTGACGAAGTTGACAGATTGCTCGTATCTGTATGCCCAACCACATGCGACCTTGATCCGTGCCTCTCCTGGCTCATTAAAGCGGGACATGAGGGGTTACGAGGTGCACTGCGGGAGATTATCAACATGTCCCTCTCGGAGGGACAGTTCCCGAGTGCGCTCAAGGAGGCGATGGTCCGCCTTCTCTTTAAAAAACCATCTCTGGACCCAGCCAAATTGGCTAACTATCGGCCAGTGTCCAATTTGCCCTTTTTGGGCAAACCTATTGAGAGGGCAGTGGCGTTACAGCTACAGAGCTTTCTGGAGGACGCTTCAGTCCTAGATCCCTTCCAGTCTGGTTTTCGCCCTGGTCATGGGACTGAGATGGCTTTGGTCGCCCTGTCTGACGATCTCCGAAGGCATCTGGATTGAGCAGGTGTGGCGGCATTGCTGTTGTTAGATCTGTCGGCCGTGTTCAACCACCAGCTGCTTACCCACTGCCTCGTGGACGTGGGGATTCAGGGGCTTGCCCTTCAATGGTTTGCCTCTTTCCTACAAGGTCGGGGACAAAGGGTGGCTGTCGGGGACCGGCGATCCCATAGGTACCCCCTTGATTGTGGGGTGCCACAGGGAGCGGTGTTGTCCCCGATGCTATTTAACATTTATATGCACCCCCTTGCCCAGTTTGCCAGGAGTTATGGGCTTGGGTGCCATCAATATGCAGATGACACCCAGCTCTATCTGATGCTGGGTGGCCGGTCAGACTCGAGTCCCGATGACCTTCACCGGGCATTGGAGGCTGTGGCTGGTTGG
>NW_015175980.1:82566-89065 GCF_001447785.1 Gekko japonicus
AATAATAAAAAATGTCTGGCAGACACACTTGGGGTCTGGTCACACAGACCTCTTACCGCGCTAGTTTTCCCGCGATTTTTATATCCACGACATTTTATATCGCTTGGAGGTGGTCAGACGGTCCCTCTGTCTTCCGCTTCCCTCGCGCGAAGTACTGTTCATACAGGCGGTTTTTTAAATATATATATATATATATCTGGGCATGCGCTTGTCTTCCCATGCGCTCGGGCGTACATACAAACTAATAAAAAGACCTTCGCCATCCTATCTCCTATCCGCGGCCGCAAACACACACACACACCCCAACCCAAGCACAGGAACCGGGAGTGCCACCGACGAGTCGCCTAACTTTTCACTCCCCTTTGGGCGGAGAGGCAGTGCCCGGGCTTCGTCCCCTGCCCAGCGGCGGCGGCGGCTTCCCTTCCCAGCCCGTCTCCTTCCTCCTTCTCTCTCTGGCCCGTGCACACACCCGGGAGCAGCTTCGAACTCACTCGCTCCTTCCCGAACAAAGTTCCCAGCTCTGCCTGTGCTCGGCAGGTTTTTATTGCTCGTTTGACAGCTGGAAAAGACCAAAAAAAAAAAGCTAGCGCCTGTTTGCACAAGCGTATAACTAAAACCGGAAACAAAAAAACCCCCAAAAAACGGGGGGGGGAGGGTAGCGTGGTCACGGCGGGTTGCTGTCCAGATACCAAAAACGCGGATACAAAGTGCGAGATGTTGGAAAACACCTGCTCCAACGGGTGTCAAAAAAACGCGGGTGAAAGAGCTGAAACCGCGGGAATCTGCCGGCTTCGGAGCGGGAAGCGGGTTTGCCTATATAGACAGGAACCTTTACTGCGGGAGAGATCAGCTGCGAGTCCCGCACTAAACGTCCATGTGACCAGACCCGTGGTCTAATAGAGATGAAAAGGCATTGGAACCTGAACACCACTTAATGTCTCGTCTCTCACTGACTTATATCACTCAATGGTTTGTGCTCGAACACTGATAAACTACTGCATTTGAAGTGATGTCAGGCGATGAAAGTCAGATCTGTTTGACCTGTGGTAGCTGTTTTCACACATGCAAGTCATTTCAGTCACCCAGCGATAAAACATTTAAGCACAACAACAAAAACTGAAACATTACTGATTAACACACACCCATAAACACATTATTTAGGAGAACGATCGTAAAGGCTTTGAAGGTCAGACGTCTAAGTGAAAAAGAAGTATCTATCATCTGCACCCCGAGCTACTAGATAACAGCAACTTTCTTTCTTTTTCTTCCGTCTAGCTACAGATAGTTTCAACCACAAAAAATTCTTTCAGATCAGTGGAATGTCCAAAAAGAGTGGCAGCCAAGTAAAGGAAATTTTCCGGATCCTAGATAATGATCAAAGCGGCTTCATTGAGGAAGATGAACTTAAGTGAGTTCTTTTTAAAATATTCTTATTACTGTTTTGGTTTTCTCTCTTTTGCCCTTCAAAATGGGTTTAGACCAAACTAGAAGAAATTGCAAGAAAACGGATATCCTTTGCTTGCTTGCTTAGCGGCTGGGGATGTAATTTAGGAGGGAACAAATGATGAAGGTCATGGGTCTCCAGTTGTCTTTAAAAGGCAAATTATGTATGCAGCCCCGAAATGAACTGGGAACATGTGGGGTTGGGGGAATCAAAACTATGATCCCTGCACTATTAAGATTCTAAAAGGGGGGGGAATGTTTTCTTTAAGTATAGACACACGTATGTGGTGGAAAGTGCCATCAAGTCAAAGCTGCCTTACAAGTGACCCCATGGGGTTTGCAAGGCAAGAGACAAACAGAGGCGGTTTGCCATTGCCTGACTCTGTGTAGCAACCTGGGACTTTCTTGGCGATCTCCCATCCAAGTACTAACCAGGGCTGACTCAGCTTAGCTTCCAAATATATATATATAGACTTTCCCCCTTTAAAATGCTTTACTTTAACAGCAGTGCTGGGAGCCCAGTTTCATCCGCAAAACTGAGCAGGGATAGTTAAATAATCCTCACCCTCTCCTAATTTGAATCAGGGCCATGTGTTTGCCTTTTACAAACCAATGGCGATTGATTCTCTTGGCCATGTGTCTTTAAGCTTGGGGGAGAGTGTAGGAACAACTCTTTTCACTATTTGTTAACACCCAGCAGTTATAGGGGAATCCTGTTATGGGGGAATATTTAGCAACAGAAGGCAAAACGTGTTTGCTTTGATTTGCAAGTTATTCTGCAGGGTGCAACATTATTTCTTTTATCTTCTTTTGGGTCAGGACTTAATTATTCATATGTTACAGATAGATGATAGATGATAGATGATAGATAGATGGATAGATAGACAGACAGACAGACAGACAGACAGACAGACTCAAAGTACCACCAAAGAACAAGCAGCAAAATATAATTCAGATGTCATTAATGAAACTGGGAGAGCAGTAGCAGGTCCATCAAGCCCACCCAAAGACTCCAAGAGTGATCTGGAATTCGGTGTTCTTTAAATCAGCACTCAATATTCTTGCCATTAGACCTCGCCAGTTCTCAAGAGCTAGCACTGGAAGACTGAGGCACTTTCCATGGAACCCTGGTACTTGCCATCCGAGAGCAGAGATTTTGTCAGTGTCTCTCCAAATAGCAATTCCCACAGTTCCTTAGAGGAAGCCATGACAGAAAGTAATATAGGTTTGTAGTGTAGATAGTGTAGATTCTATTGGGATTCTGCTCCACCCGCCCCCACCCGCCCCCCAATTCTCCAGCAAAAATACTTTGGATGTATCTTATATTGGACCAGCTGAAGCTAGCAAGCTTTCATGTTGCACCAGACTCATGTCTGGGCAGACAGTTTCTTAGCCACTTGATAACAGTGAACATCACAGTCTTACCCAACGAGATGTAATCCTTCTCCTCTTTCCAGATTTTTCCTTCAGAGGTTTGAGTCCGGAGCCAGAGTGTTAACAGCAGCAGAAACCAAAACATTTCTGGCAGCAGCAGACCATGATGGAGATGGAAAAATTGGGGCTGAAGGTATGGAACCTAGCTGCTTTTCAATAGCCCACTAATGGTTAGCCCTCTAAACATCTCCTGCATTCTTCCCTGGCCCCCGCTGCAACAGGCAACCCAGGGAGGGCAGCAAGAGGGCAGCTGGCACCCTCTGCAAGACAAGCACCCAAGCCCAATGCCCCGTTCACCCCAATACACAGACCAGCCTTCATCTCCTCAGGAGGGTGGATGCTCTCGCCTGGTTTTGTTGGCACCACTGAGCAAGCAAGTAAGATCTGGGAACCTAAGAGGTTTCATCCACTGTCCCTCCAGGCAGGCCCATAGGCATGGTGGTGAAGAGGTGGTGCCCCATCAATAATTTTTCATGCCCTCCAATCAGCATTAGGGGTTGGTGTGAAATCTGTCACACATCTTTCAAGCGTAAATTTTCTATGTAAAAAAGGACGGAGTTGAGGTAAAAAGTGTGAATCCTGTCACAAATCTTCCAAGGGTGAATTCTCTATGCAATTGGCTAGAACAGAATTCGCAGTTAGCAGTGCTGAAAAGTCCGGATTTTAAAAGCCTGAGGGGGTGGGGGGAGGAATAAAATCATGTTGGAGTAAAACAGAGAGAAAGAGAGAGAGAGAGAGATTAAGAAATGAAGGGATTTAAATGGTGTTGCAGCAGACTCAGAAGAAAGTAAAGAAAAAGACAGAGAGAACAGGACAGTGTTTCACAATAGTCCCATAGAACTCTTATTGCTGGGCAAATTATTTTTGACAGGAGACAAATAATAAGGAATTTAGGTCCAGAGGTAAGTGAGCACAAATCTTCTTTTCCCAGTATATGCTACCGCATAGTAATCTTATTCACAGAGGAGGGTTGTGGTGTTTGTTTGAAGATGGAAAGTTGCTGGGAAACTGTGGGCAACTCAGGGATCATGCTACTGTTGCTTGACCCTATGTTTAGTAACTTAGAAAAGAATCCTACTCACAGCCTGACCCTATGCACTTTATTTATTTTATTTACTTTATATATAGTCTACCTTCCCCTGAGACTCAAAATAGATTACACAGTATAAGTCAATATAATAATTCACATGAGACATCTAATAAGCAATGCAATATGACTAGGATTACAGCAATTTGAAACAGAGCAAAATAATTACACATGATATGTCAAACAATGCAGAAACGGGTATTACAAAGGCAGAAAGCAATACAGTGAGAGCAGGATAACAGATACAGCAAACAGATAGTACATAATATACCATGATATAGTCCACAGTCCTGTTCATTTTATAAAAGCTCCTCACTGAACCATTCCATTACCCTATAGCCCTATTACCTTTATTAAAATCCCCTCTTGAACCGTTCCGTTTTACACAGTTGGCAAAATGACAAAAGTGTGGGAGCTGTCCTGACTTCCTCAGAAAGGCCATTCCACAAAGGGGAGCCACAACAGAAAATGCATGCGCATGGGCAGTTGCTGATCCTTCCCATTTGTTGGGTAGCACCCTTAGAAGCCTTGAGCTAGTGATTTACATAGAAAAGAAGGTTGTGTTTACAGTTTCAGGTTTCAGTAACCGGAAGAAAGACTCTTACACTTCTTTAATTCTGCACACCATATAAAACAGTTGCTTGGGCCTTTTATTAAAGCTATCCGAGACCCAATTTATTAAAGCAGTTCGAGACCCAAGTTGCCGCATGATGGAGTGAGCTCCCATCTTTAGTTCCAGCTTCTGCCAACCTAGCAGTCCGAAAGCAAGAAATTGCAAGTAGATAAATAGGTACCACTTCGGTGGGAAGGTAACAGCGTTCCGTGCGCCTTGGTGTTTAGTCATGCTGGCCACATGACCACGGAATCGTCTTCGGACAGCCCTGGCTCTTCGGCTCTGAAACGGAGATGAGCACCGCAACCCTAGAGTCGGATTCGACTGGCTTTCGAGCAAGGGAACCTTTACCTTTATTAAAGCTAATACAGAACAGGACTTTAGTCTATGCCACAGTGTATGTTATATATTCTTGATTTGTTGTATGCTCTATCATGCTCTTACAGCATTGTTTTCATTTTTTGTAACTGCTTGCCATACTTTTATACTTTTTTTGCACTTTTATAATTTTTGTAAGCCTAGTCCTGTTGCATTATTTGCTAGATCTCTCGTGCTGTTTGATTACAATGTTCTATACCGTGTAATCCACCTAGTCTCAAAATTGATAAATAACTAATAAAGTATAAATAAATAAATAATAAAGAAAATAAATAATGATGGGCTGACCACCACTGTACTGTTCCCCCCCCCCAAAAAAAATTCTGGCCACAGGCCTGCCTCCATGAGACTGGCCTGCATAGCCTAGCTGAGTGCCTCTTTCCTCCAGCGTAAACAGCTGCATGCGTTTCTGATCTGTTTTTAACAGGCCAGGAGACAAAGCAGGCAGGAAGCCCAATAAACCCACGGAACGTTCTCCCTCGACTCTTTACTAACCAAGAGGATGCCCCAGGGTTGCCAGCCTCCAGGTGGGGCCTGGAGTTCTCCTGGAACTACAACTGACCTCCAGATAGAGATCAGTTCCTCTGGAGAAATGTCCCATCCTTTCCCAGACCCTGCCCCTCCCAGGCTGCAACTACAAATCTCCAAGAATTCCCCAACCTGGAGTTGGCAACTTTGGGTGCCCACAGCAACCTTGTTCTTCCTTCTACAGGAATTTTGGGGGGGGGGTGTTAGCTGAGTTATCTGTGCCAGTTTTATAATAGACATCATGGAAAAGGCATCATTAAGATAGGAAGAAAGCTGAAGCAAGGCTCTAGAAAAGGAAGGATGGATTCCAGATAAAAGAGGCTAGCTTCTCCTAGAAGGCCTAGAAGATGTCTGCTAGCTGTTAACACTGAAACCTTAAGCCAGTGGTGTCAAACTCATTTGTTACAAGGCCCGGATGTGACATAAATGTCACTTTGTCAGGCCGGGCCACGTGCCATAATACATACTACCAGGTACTGGAGATATAAACTGTATAAAGGACAGCAGGTGGTAAGCTCCAGGTTGGTGTATCCTCACTGCAAAGCCCCATGGGCTGGGAGGGGGGTCCAAAGGAAAACCCATATGGGTGGACTAGAGAGCCAGTAGTGAAGCACTGGGCAGATGCTCTCATGCTGCTTGACTGCTGCAAATGAGGTTGTTCCACCATGCTGAAGCCACAATCGGAGTGGCTCTGCCCACTCCCCCCCCCCACCGAACAGTCTCCTGTTCCCTCCCTTGCACTAGTTGCTCATGGGCCACATAAGAGCCCTGGATGGCCCGGTTCCGGCCCCTGAGCCTTATGTTTGACACCTCTGCCTTAATCAGTGCTGCTACTTTCCACATCAACTGGAGTCAATGAGCTCACAAGGGTGCACTTCTGTTTAGGATGGTGTTGTTAGATACTTTCTGCTTCCACATTCTGCTCCCTCCTTTCCCCACGCAGCAGCCTGGCAAGGATTCCATCACTTGTCTGCCAGAATGAGGTAACAGCAGAACTTGGCAAGCCAGAAACCCCT
>NW_015175980.1:89116-98577 GCF_001447785.1 Gekko japonicus
TAGAGCCGCACCCCTCTACAAACTTTGACTTCCATGGACCTAGAAAGATGGATCTGTGCTTAGGGTGGCACTTAAAATATATTCCAACAGAAGCTTTGACTGTACAGGGTTTCACACGGCCATCTCTCTCTAACATGCAGGGCCGGCTCGCTCACTAGGCGAACAAGGCATTCGCCTAGAGCGGGCCGGCCCTTGGGGTGCCAAACTGCACCCCCCCCGCCGCCAAAAGCCCTCCATGCATCTAGTCCCTGACCAGGGGGCCACCACCTCTGCCTCTTTCTTCTTGGCGCCGCCCCCGTGGGGAGCGAGGGGATGGGGCACACATGGCTGGGGGGTCCTGGTCCCCTAAGGGGGAAGGAGAGATGGGAGGGGGGAAAGAAAAAGCAGAAGGGCCGCACTCGTAAGAGCCTTGTAGCCCCCTCTCCCCCCCTCACCCGATGTGCCCAGCTTAGCACCCGGGTTGAGTGCCGGAGAGGCATGCGGTGGCGCGGGGGGGAGACACAAGGTGAGGGGGGTGCCACAAGGCAGCCTCGCCTGGGGGGGGTGCTAGTTTCGCCTAGGGTGCCGAAAAACCTCGAACCGGCCCTGCTAACATCATCCCACCTCCCACCTTTCTGTTGCTTGTAACTTTAAGAATATTTGCCTAAAGGAGGTACGCACCAATGCATTTGACAAAGTGAGCTCTGACTCATGATGAGCTGGTGTTGGAATCTTTCAAGGTGTCACTGGAATTCTGCTTGGATTTTGCCGTAACAGGAGGAACACTGCTATTTCTCATGAACCATCATCAAAAGAAGCAAGGGGCGGGACTGGCTCAGCGCCACTGCTAAGGGTTGACAATTCTGGGCTGGGAAATTCTTTGACACTGGGGATACAGCCTGGGGAAAGTGGAGTTTGGGGAGGGATATCATGGGATATCATGCCATAGAATCTATCTCCAAAGTGCCACTTTTTCCACTGATCTCTGTTGCCTGGAGATCATTCTGGGAGATCTCCAGGCTGTGCCTGGAGGTTGGCAACTCTAGCCACTGCTCTGCTCCACCACGCAAGGGCTTCCTGCATGCCTGGCTGGGCTGGAGTTTGGATGGCTGAACCTTCAGCCCGCCAAGCACCAACCACAGTTGCAGGGATACTCCTGGGGGGTAGCCTGTCTTTCTGCAGGCGAAAACAAAGCCACCTTGCCCCCACCTCAATCGCTTAGCATTCTGGCATGCGTGAACTCAGATGCCACACTTATGCATAACCACATTTCAATACCGCTAAATTACTGAAGGGCCGGATTTCCTTTTATAAATAGGTGAGAGTGCCAAAGGTGTCTTTTTTTCTGTCTAGTATAAGTGTCTGCCTGTATGAATTCTGCGAGTCTTGCGAATCACTTTTCTCCTCCTGCTTTGGTGTAGAATTCCAGGAAATGGTGCACTCCTAAAGGCGTTGGAAATGACCATGCGTGACGAAAGGACTGACACACCTATAGGAGACCCTTCTCCCAAATCTTGTAAACCCAGGAATCCCTCATTATTTTGGTTGGTTTTTTTTTTGTCTCAACCGTGTGTTAACTGGTTTATAGATTTCGGTGAGGATCCGTGACTGCGCTAGTCAATGCAAGTGATGTTTGGGCTAGTGTAGATGTTTGGTAACCATCTTAGCAACCACTGCACTGGAAAAAAAATTAAACGGATATTTCTCACTGTGTTCTTGTGGCAGAGTCTATCCTTCTTCTAACCAACATTCTGAAAGGTGCAGTGGATTATCATGATGGCCCCCGGTTGCTGAAACACCAGGCTCGTGTACTTACTCAGCCGTGATGGTTGCACCCTTGGCCACTGGGAACATGGTCAGAACACCAATCTCCAGGGCCAGCGTCAGCATACCCTGAGGTGGGGCATCTGCTGGAGCCCAGGGCTTACAATGGGGCTTACAATGGGGCCCACTGCCACCGACCCACACCACCCATGTTCCCAGCTGTCCGGTGTCACTGGGGAAGGGCTGGGTGGGAGATGGCCAGGTCAGCCGTACTCCCAGCTGCATGCACACCAGCCAGGGCTGTCGGGAAATGCATGTACAGGTGGTGCAGGCAATTAAGCATGGGTGATGGAGAACAATGCACAGGCAGGTAGGGGGTAGACAGGGAGGCATGAGGTGGACCTGAGGGTGGGCAAATGGGGGTCCTTGGCCATTTCTGCCTAGGGCCCTCCTAAACCTGGAACGAGCACTGCCAATCTCCATGCTAGCCTTGAGATTCTAAACACCTACCAGTCCCCTCCTAGGGGCTGACTGACACCACATCTTACAATGGTTGTATGCTGTTTGAACAGTTTTGTCTTCCTTACTGTTGGGATTCAGGGGAAAACAGAAAGCCAAAACAGAAGGTGTTGTGGAGCACCTGTGGAGCTGATGGACAGGACAGTCCATTTCCTATCCCTAACTTCTTTTACTGTCCTTGTCCTACTGTTCATGAACAGGGTGTTGTGTGCGTGAACAGGAGAGGAGACAAGCGGCCCCCTTACACATAACTCATAACACTTAAAGCTGAAGTGTCGAACTCATTTGTTACGGGGGCCAGATCGGACATAAATGTCACTTTGTTGGGCCGGGCCACGTGTGCCATAAAATGTAATGCCAGGTACTGGAGATAGAAACTGTATAAAGGACAGCAGATGGTAAGCTCCGAGTTGGTGTATCCTCACTGCAAGGCCCCGTGGGCTGGGAGGGGGATGCAGAGGAAAACGCACATAGGCAGACTAGAGAGCCAGCAGTGCAGCACTGAGCAGATGCTCCCATGATGCTTGACTGCTTGACTGCAAACAAGGTTGTTCTGCCGTGCTGAAGCCACAATGGAGTGGCTCCCCCCACTCCCCCCCAGCACTCCCTCCCTTGCATCAGTTGCTCGCGGGCCGCATAAGAGCCCTGCATGGGCCGGTTCTGGCCACCTGGCCTTATGTTTGACACCCTAGGGTTAAAGCCTGCAGGGGAGTTAAGGCCTATTTCCAAGCAAGGCAGGAAGCAGGTGTGGATGGGAAGCTACAGACAAAAAAGGAGCTGCAAGTAGACCTGTTGTTCCAAAGAAAACCCCAAAGTGAAAACACATAATACCTTTTATTAGGACCAACCAAAATGATACAAAAGAGCATGGAAGCTTTCAAGTCCCCAAGTGTCCTTTGTCTTGCTGAATTTGTTGCTGCAGCTGCTTTTAACTTTCAGTCTTGTGAAGAATTCTACAGAACTCGAAAACTTGCATAGTGCCTTGCATCACTTTGGCTACTATAAGGCATTACATGGCTTTTATTTCTGGCTACAGATAAAAGGCAGAGGAAGAATGAACCCTGTTGGCAGGCTCCAACAAGAAAGGGAACAAAGCATCCAGGAGCAGAAAAGAGTTAGGCATACGCATTCCCCTTTCCCCTGAATGACACCAAAGGGTCCCATAGTTTGTCCTACCTCCTTTCCTTATACTCGAAAACATTTGCACTTTGGTGGGGAGGCTGAGGTCCAGAGCCTCCTTTTCCTAGAGAGGGAATGACTGTTCAGACAATCTAGGGTTGCCAGCCTCCAGGTGGGGCCTGGGGATCTCCCGCTTTTACAACTGATCCCCAGCTGACAGAGATCAGCTCCCCTGGAGAAAATGGCTGCTTTGAAGGGTGGACTCTATGGCATTGTACTGTGCTGAGGCCCCTCCCCTCCACAAACCACACCCTCTCCTGGCTCCACCCCCAAAGTCTCCAGGTATTTTCCAACACAGACTTGACAATCTAAGTCATACGTGTAGGGTACGCCTGAGATAGTGCTTCCTATTTCACAACACCACTCCAGCACCAAGATCTGGACCCTTCCCCAAGAGCATCAACCTTATCTTTGTCACAGGACTGTTGTCAGGATTAAAGATGTTGAACAAGCGACAAACTGGGGGAAAGTAGTAGAAAACCCACTAAAACACTTAGATATGTATGCAAATACATAAATACTTATATATTTAGATACTATATCAAAATTTACAAAATTTATATGCAAGCCATATTAGCCATAACAATACAATGTCTCAGTGCTATATAATAGAACACAAATTGCAATGTTGCTAGCCAGAACAATCATTAGAATATTGCTAATCCATTACAGGTAAGTTTTTTACAAGTTCAAGTTTCAAGTTTACAAAGCAGCCGGCTTTCGCTTGGTTTCGTGTCAAAACTTCATCAGAAGCAGAACAACTTATATTGTGTCATAATATTTGATAGTTTGAAATTGCACCTTTCTGATTTCTAGAAGCACCTTCTTCTCAAGGGTTGCTACAATTAGTATTGGGACTAGCCCTCAATTCCCATGAAGAATTGCCTTTAGCAGCAGAATAGAGATACATTCTTGGCTTCAAAGCTTAGCAGTATACAGAAAGGTCCAATATGAGGTCTTTGTGCATGTTCCTCCATAAGGAAGAATTCAAAAACAAGTGGACTGCGATCCTTAATAAATGCTCGTATGACCTCATGCTCTTGATAATTGACCAGGCAGCACAAGAAGCTGAAATAATGAAAAAAGAAATTCAGGAATTGGAGGATAGACTGAAGGGTCTTACTAGCCCGAAACCTTTAATACTAAACTTAAAGAATTAAAAGAAGAGCTTAAAACATATGAAAATAGGACACGAGAAACCAAACTTTAAAAGTTTGAAAGAGACAACAGGGACTATGCACTCAACAGGGTGTATAAATGGTGTTCCCCTAATGTAAGTTCCATCAAGAGGGTGTCTTCGGCGGACTCTAGGGACTCAGTATCAGAAATGGAAACTACAGAGGCAGAGGATTCGGCAACAACTTCCGGGGAGGAAGGGTCTATGAGTAGACCTTTTTTAGACAGATGCACAAAGACCAAGGCAAGATAAAATCTTTCATACAATCAATCCAAACGGGGCAGAAAGAAAATTTAGTGGTGAATTTACCTAGTAGGAACTTGACTGCCGAAACATTGGCCGTGCTAGATTTAGGACCAGGATTTGTTTCCACTCCAAAGTATAATGCATTTCAAATAAGGATAGACATATTCAAATTGATCAGAACTTTGAAATCAAAATGCTTCTTTGCAGACACAAGTTTTGTGGACATTACCCCTTTTAGAAATAAGTCTCAGTTTATCCCGACGAGGTTCAGCACCCTTCTTCAATCACTGTTTTTGAGAGACGGGTGTTGGAGGACATTAGTTCTACAGAACAACACTGCTCCCCAATTAGGTATAATTTAACAAGAAAACAAATGGACATTTAAAAAAATATATCTGAGGATCGGGAGATGGTGGTCAAAAGTGCGGACAAAGGGGGAGCGCTAGTAATACAGGATTGCAAGGATTATGTCCAGGAAGCCACGAGACAATTGGAGGATGTTACATTTTATAGACGGATAGCCTATAATCCCACCGGAGAAGTTCTTAATATCATTAAGGTAACAGTGAGAGAGGCTTTGGCCATTTATTATATATCAAAACAAACAGCAGAGTTTCTTATCAACTTGTATCCAAGGGTGCCCATTTTTTACATCCTACCAAAGATTCACAAACCAGGATCACCATCACCATCACCTGGCCGACCGATTGTTTCTGGCACAGAATCAATTTTTGAACCCTTATCCAAGTTTCTTGATTCTTTCTTACAACCATTTGTTAATACACTTCCTTCATACCTAGGCTTACCAAATGCCGGCGGGGGATCTGCAGCTCTTTACAGGATCCCTGCCGCGGGGGACAGCGAAACGCGGTGCACCCGCTGTCGCCAGGATGTGACGCTATGCGTCGCTCTGGCAACGGGACTCCAAACAGCCCCGTTGCCAGAGCGACGCATAGCGTCACATCCTGGCGACGGCGGGTGCACCGCGGATCGCCGGCCGCCGCGGCAGGGATCCTGTAAAGAGCTGCAGATCCCCCGCCGGCATTTGTTAAGCCTATTCATACCTCAAAGACACCAGGGATTATATCTCTAAAGAGAGAAGGGAATCCCTCCCCCCCCACACTCATTTTTTGCTAGATTTAATTGACATCAGTTTTGAGAAAAACTTTTTTCCATTTCCAGGACACCTTTTACTGGCAGATAAAGGGAGTAGCCATGGGGAGTGCGTTTGCCCCCAGTGTAGCTAAATTATACATGGGAGAGTTCAAAGATAAATGGATATTGAGTAGTGTGAATAATCCATTCTACACTCATGTGTTGCACTTTAGGAGATACATTGATGATTTGTTCTTTATTCTAGACGATTTTTCTATAGTAGAAGATTTTGTCATCTGGCTCAATTCGGTCCATGACTCTATTAAATTTTCCTGCAAGTCGGACGTCTCCCGTATAGATTTTCTTGACACCAAAGTTTTTGTACATGAAGGACGGTTAGCGATACGTCCCTTTAACAAAGAAACTGACAGAAACTCATACTTACACTTTGCATCACATCACGTAGGATATCTTAAGAGCAACTTACCTTATGGGTAGTTTTTAAGGGCGAGGAGGAACTCTACTTTGATAGAGGACTTTGAGAAAGAAGCAGACAGACTTACAACACTGTTTACCCATCAAGGGTATCCTTTGTATATGATCAAAAAAGCCCGGTTTTGGGTGCAACAGAGAGACCGCAGGGAGCTATTGCTAGACAGGGAAAAGAGGGAGAACAAGGGTAGAATATGTTGGGCCTTTGATTTTACTTCCCAGTCATATTCGATTTGAAATACAATACTGAAACATTGGCACATATTGAGTGATATACCTGATTGTGAAACTCCTCCATTCATGGTTTCCGCAGGACTACTAATATCAGAGACATGATTATTACAGCTGACTTAGAAGATGTGGAAAGATGAAACACCACTGCAAAAGGACATTTTAAATGTCACAAATGTGTAGCCTGTCCACAGGCATGGGAGACCAAGGTATTGGATTTCCCAGAGGCAGGTTTTAAAAAAGGTATCAACTTTCTGTCTACCTGTTCAACAAAAGGAGTGGTATACCTTTTACAATGTGGCTGTGGGCTTAATTATGTAGGCAAATCCTCACGTGCATTAAAGACACGGGTATTGGAACATAAATCCCGTCTAAAACATAAATGCCCAGACGCTTCCCTTGTCCAACATTTTTCTGAAAAAGGGCATAGCCCAGAGGACTTTAAATTTGTGGTATTGGAGGTGCTTCGCCCCAAAAGCCTTGAGCACTCTGCTATTTTTATGTCACTTGTTGTTTTTTTTAAAAACATAAATGCCCAGACGCTTCCCTTGTCCAACATTTTTCTGAAAAAGGGCATAGCCCAGAGGACTTTAAATTTGTGGTATTGGAGGTGCTTCGCCCCAAAAGCCTTGAGCACTCTGCTATTTTTATGTCACTTGTTGTTTTTTTTTAAAAAATAATTTTTATTATTTTCATAACTAAACACAATCAACATTAAAATAATTCTTAACAGTTGTAACATATCACCGTAAATCTCTAACAAACATAACAATTTGTAAAGTCGATCCCAGTATCAAACATCCTACACAAATGTGTAGTAAAATACAGTTGATAATTACAAAATAGGAATAGGTAATAACAAATGATCTTATAATATCCAATGTTTACGAATAAAAGAAAAGTATTGTGACTGATGTGAGTTTGAGAGTTGTCCTAGTATATATTCCAAATGATTTAAGATTGGGTGCCATCTTCCATAAAAAGAGTCTATTTGTTTGGAGGATTCATAACAGGCTAGTCTATCCGAAATTCTGTTCAACAATAAATGGTTCCAAATATTTGAAAACCAGGAGTTTAAACGTAATGCGTGGGTATCTTTCCATTGTTGGGCAATTGTGGATTTTGCCGCTGATAGTAATAATGTAAGCAGCTCCTTACTATATGGAGGAATGTTGAGATATTTCCAACTATTTAAGATTAAAATTTCGGGTTTCATTGGTATTTTATGCCCTGTAAGGTGTTCAATTTCTGACAGTATCTTTTGCCAGAAAGAGTTTACCCTCGGGCATTCCCACCAACAATGAATGTAAGATCCAACTTTTCCACAACCTCTCCAACATAGAGGGGAATATGAAGGGTTGATTTTATGCAGTTTCAAAGGGGTAAGGTACCACCTAGTTATGATCTTGTAATTCTGTTGTATCACATTGATTGATTTGGTTTTAAAGGCATAGGAGGACCAAACGGATTCCCAGAATGGTTCATCTAAAGTTGCATTAAAGTCTTTTGACCAAGAAATTGTATATGTAGGAAGTTTATAAGGTTTAGGGTCTAACAGAATTTTATAGATAGATGAGATAAGACTCTTTGAAGAGCCGTCAGTCGCAATCATGAGTTTCTCAAAGTCGGTAAAAGGGGTCTCACAAGCCTTTTGTAGTTTGGGAGAGGCGAAGAGGTGCTTAATCTGTAAATATTCCATCCATGGTAGGGATGTCTGTGCCTTAATATCCAATTTAGGTTTTTCTAAAAGTTGTTTATTACGAGTAAGGTCGTACAGTGTAAATAGTTTTGCTCTTTTCCATTTTGAAAAGGTGTTTTGAGGGTATGCTGGAGGAAACCAGGTTTGATTGTAAAATGAAGACATAAGAGAAAATTCAGGTAGAAGAGTATGACGTTTTGCTTTCCAAATTTTAAAGAGAGAGTGCATAAAAGGATGCTGTTGGATCTTAAAAGCTTTTTCTGAGATTTTTTGCCAGAGGGTTGTCTTATACGAGGACTGATTCAAAAAGAATTCTTCAATTCCTGTCCATTCAGGAAGGGGATCTACTTTTAAAATTTTTAGTACTGTTTTAAGGATCGTTGCTTCATAATAGGATTTTAGATTGGGTAACGCTAGTCCTCCTAAAGAGGAGGTAAGGCATAATGTTACATATTTAACCCGGGGGTGACGATGATTCCAAATGAATTTCGTCCATTGTGATTGCCAAAGGGTGAATTGCGATGGAGGTATCGGGAGAGGAAGGGCTCGAAAAAGATAAAGAAATTTGGGAAATATAAAAGTTTTGAGTGTTAGTATTTTTTCCAACCAAGAAAGATTTTTCTCCTGCCATTGAGAAAGAGTACTGTTGGTAATACTAGATAATTCAAGATAGTTAATTTTGAATAGCAAATCTAAATTTAAGGGGATTTTGACTCCCAAATAAAGCCAGTATTGTGTAACCCACTGGTATTGAAAGTTTTCTTGAATATAGTCTTTCACTGGGTGGGATAGATTTAAAGGGTATAAGGAGGTTTTAGCTTGATTGACATGGAGTTGCAAATTCTAACAGGTGGGTTTCTATCTTTGGTAAGGTATTATGAGGTTGACTAACATATAAGACAAAATCATCTGCAAATAAACTGATCTTGTGGGATTGTTGGGCGATATCTATACCTGTAATTTCATCAGAATTTCGTATTTTATTTGCTAGGGGCTCTATAGCAATGGCGAATAATAAGGGTGAAAGCGGGCACCCTTGACGGGTGCCGCGAGTTAAAAGAAAATTATCTGATGTAGTGT
>NW_015175980.1:99709-118762 GCF_001447785.1 Gekko japonicus
TGCGATAAATTTTCCCCTTATGAAGGCTTTTTTTGCGTCCCAGATCACTGTCAATGGAACTTCGTCTGATTTGTTGAGTTTAAAGTATTCATCTATAGATTTTTCTATGTTCTCACATGCGATTTGGCTAAATAAAATATTTTTGTTTAAAGACCAGAGTCTAGTATGTGATTCATTAGAATGTAAATCAAGGGAAAGAACATTCTGTCCAAGCATGATCTGAGAGGGTTCTCAGTCCAATGTCAGAGGATTGTATTTGGTTTATTAGAGACGAAGATATTAAGATAGCGTCAATTCTTGTGTATACCTGATGACGGGGGGAAAAATAAGTGTAGTCTTTCATACCGGGATGGTGGATTCTCCACACGTCACATAGTCCAAACTGGTCTAAAATTGTCTGAAAAGGTGTTGTAAATTTAGAGGTCGCCTTGTATTTTTTGGGAGTAAAGGGTTATAGGATCTGTCCCAAAATAAATTTGGGATCGTATTAAAATCACCTCCTATCAGGGTGTGACCGGCCTGAAAAGTTTCCAGTGCTAAAAAGGATTCACGTAAAAAAATTTCTTGTCCCACATTAGGGGCGTATATAGCTCCTATTGTCATTAAGGTGTTATTTAACAGACCTTTTAAAAATAAGTATCTTCCCTTGACATCTAAAAGTTGATCCTGGCAATTGAACTGAATGTTTCTGGAAAATAAAATAGCGACTCCTCGAGACGAGGAGGAACCGTGTGCCTGGTATTGATGGGTGAACCATTTGTTTTTAAAAATAGGTTGAGATGAACGTCTTAGATGTGTCTCTTGTAATATAAGAATATCAGGCCGCATTTTAACTAAAGCATTAGAAATTTTCCTAGATTTGATCTTGCTATTTAAGCCTCTACAGTTTAACGAAATTATTTTTAGGGTATTATCCATATGATTTCGAAAAGCAAATAAGTGTATTGCCTTGGATAAGTATCCTTAACAAGGTAGGACGTTGCAAGAAACCTGGGATAAGCATGGGATCAAAATTGTTAGATAAGCTACAAAAACTTAAACAACTCCATGTCAACCCTTTTGGTTGCATGGTGTAACAAAACAACCAACTATATATGCCCTCTTCTTCCAGTCTTTGAGAAGAGGGAATATCTTCCTCCGAAGAGGGTATCCAATTTCAGCTTGCCCTATAAACAATAGGGTCAAAGCTTGAAAAATGGTTTAAAATATAAACAAAGAAAAAATTGATATAGAGTGGGGGGGCAATAGAAAAAACCCTCCCCCCACCCTCCCATCCCTTGTCATTTAAGTTAAACATTTTTTTTCCAACAATAAAACAGATTAAATAATCTAAAATTAACTTTACTTAACCTCTTCTATAAAAAACAGAGATATGTAACAATGGCTAAGTGTTATTTCTTGTAAAAACAGTCTAAAAGTAAATCTTCAGATATTAACAGCATATCAGAATAATAAAGCTTCAACAAGGAGACCAAAGATCATAGCTTGTCAACTTAAATTGGTTAACTTCACCAGTGCTGATAATAATAAAGTAAATTCAACATAGAAGGGTTAACTTCACCAACTGTCCAGTAAGGAAAATTAGGTTCCATCTTAAATAAGCCAACAGCATGTCAGATTAAAAACGCATAAACAGGGAAACCAAAAATCAAAGCTTATTAACTTAAGATGGTTAACTTCACCAGTGCTGATGGTATAAAAGTAAATTCAACAAAAAAGGTTAATTCCACTTGTTGTCCAAAGGGGAAACGTAAGTTTAAAATTACAGGATATAACACAATGCTGTTGTGAGGTACCTGTGCAACGGTAATGGGCAAGACAAAAACAGTAAAAGGCTTTAAGGCGTCGGGACCATAGGAAGCAAAAGAAGCAGTTGAAAAGATCGTGCCATGGCCGGCTGTTTTGTTTTAAAATCAACGGCGAACCGACCGCCAGCGCTGGGGGATTGTCTCTTCGGAGGGATCTTGCGACGGATGGTCTCCTAGCGTCTGAGAAGGTAGAGGATCGTAGGAAATGCCGAGAGCTGATAACAGTTGGTAACTGCTGTCTAAATCGTCAGCTGAAAGTTTTTGGCCATCGTGGATGACTTGTAATTCTGTCGGAGAGATCCAACGGTAGCGGATGTCGTTGGCCGTTAATTTTTGCGTAATAAAGTTAATGTTCTTTCTGTGTTGGAGAGTTTCTTGGGATAAATCCAAAAGGGCTATTATTTTAGTATTTTGGTAGGTTAGCCCATTGTTTTCCCTTGATTTCCTCAAAATGGCATCTCTCTCTCGGCTATCGTGGAAGGTGACGAGGATATCTCTCGGAGTTTTTCTGTTTTTTTCGTTATTGGGTCTAAGCGATAAGCCCTATCAATACGAGGTGCTATACCGTCTTCAAGTTTTAAAACTTGCGCCAGCCACGAAGCAATAAAAGATCTTAAATCTTGCTCACCTTCCGCTTTTTCTGGTAGGTGTCGTAGTTTAAGATTTCGTTCTCGTTGTTTGTTCTCCAGCTGCATAATCTTAGTTTTAGCCCACGTTTCGGCTTTTTGGAGATTGCGAATGTCCTCTTGAGATTCTATAGCAGTTTCCAGGGTGGATTCCGCCGCTTGGGATACTTCGGAAAGCGTTTGAGTGATTTGCTTAAGTTCTTTAGAGAGGGGTTTTAAGGCAAGTTGAAATAGCTCCGCTATAGTGTTTTCCAGGTGGTGAATGGTCTCGTGAAACTCACGTCGAGAGAGAGTTGCTCCGTCGTCGTCATCAGATAAAGTCTCCGCCATTTTGTCTTGGCGTTCCGCGGCCCGTTGGGTCGGCGATTTTTCGTTTTCTTTCACCAAATACCTGGTTAATTGTTGAGTGTTCGCATATTTTCTGGTGGACCGGGTTATTCCGGTTTTTCCCATGTTTATTTAAGAGAGATTTTCAGCGATCAAGGAGGTCGTTTTTAGGCGCGGGATGGGAAGGCTGGAGGAGAGAAGTCTCTACGCTGCCGCCATCAAGGAACGCCAGGCTCCGCCCCCTATGTCACTTGTAAAAAGAATTAAATGTAAAAAAGTAATCAACGGAGCTTGCCACAGATGAATGGCAGAAAGTACAGCGTGGGCGGAATGACCTCGATGTGGGTGGGGGAGTGATCTCCGAGGGGCAGCAAAGGGGCATGTGGAAATCCAATGGAATCTGTACGCTTTTGAATTACTTTCGGCTCGGAAGTGAAACAAAGGAAAAATCAGCACAATACCACTCTCAGAAAACCTGGGGAAACAGTGACCGGGAAGCACTGAAGGGAGGAAAAAAAATCCGACAGACATGCACATTGACAGTGAGGCAAAACACCTGTGCATAATAGGCCAAGTAATGACACTTAAAAGGAGAGAAGGTGCTGACCTCATTATCCTATCTAATTGTCTTCCTGCTGCCCTATCTGCCTAAGGGGTGTGGGGTGCGGAAACTCTAAGGATCTGGAGAAGACAACTGATCCAACAGCCTCTGGGAGGATGTGGCAAAGATCACCAGGAGAATTTCATTCATCTTCAGGCATCCTAGTTCACTCACAGGCATTTGCCACGGACACACACATCCCTCTTATGCCTTCATATTTCTTGGCAATGGGACAACACAACGCAAATTGGGCATCCGTGATACATTTCACAGCATGACTAAAAATATGGTGTTTGGATTATGGGAGTCCAGACTCAGCATCAAGTCTTTTGGGTATTTCACTGCTCCATTCTACAGGTATTCCAAAGTGCTCATTGCGGGGGGGGGGGACACTGAAATGACCCTCCTCTCCTCCCATCTGCCCATTCCTTCCTCCAGCTATTGCCTAAGAGTTTACGTACATGGTTTATGAGAGCTGGCTTCAAAAGACCATTTCCTCGCAATTTCAAGGACCACATATTTGCTGTGTCTTCCTCTTTAGAATATGCTTATAGGAGAAAAACACTTTAAAGCCTTTCATAACCATTATGGATTTCAAAACTCCTTGGAAACCCCGTATGAAAACATGCTGTTTCAGATCCAGACATCAAAACAGTGAAAGCAGGGTAGACAGAATATTCATGCAACTTACTACAAACCTTTTCAGCATTATTCCTGCTCAGGGCATCTGGGACTCACAAATGTTTAGAAGGTCCTGTTTACCGGGTTCACTGAACACGCTGACCAATGTTTCCTAAAATACAGAATATACCATACTAGAGTCAAATTTTTAAAAATCCACATTTAAGATATATTTCTAAAATTCTACATTTAAGATATACGGTGGAGCTGTCCTGACTCAGAACATGGTTATTCAAATATGGCCCATCATTTTTTGCAGTCCCTAGTAGCTCAGGCCAGGTCAAAGGTCAGGCCTTTCAAATTGGCTATGTCATGTAATAGAGATTTTCCAGTTGTGTTCTATTTATTATTTATTTTGTTCATTTATACCCTACCTTTTTCTCCAATGGGGACCCAAAGTGGCTTACATCATTCTTCTCTCCATTTTATCCTCACAACAACCTGTGAGGCAGGTTAGGCTGAAAGTGCGTGACTGGCCCAAGATCACCCAATATGTTTCCATGGTAGAGCTGGGATTCGAACCTGAATCTCTCCGAGACTAATCAGACACTCTGACCACTATACCACACTGGCTTTGATTTTCTCAGAAGCTGATCAAGGGCTCCTTGATTAAAAAATCCATAATAAGGGTGTACGTGTGTTATGTGCAGTCAAGTCGCCTCTCACTTATGGCAACCCTCTGAATTAATGATCTTATTAACAGCCTTGCTCAGGTCTTGCAAACTGAACACTGTGGAGTAGACCACAAAGACAAGAATGCACGCAAGAAGAGGCTTGACAAACCTCAGTGATGCCGATGTATGATGATTTTGTATGGCTTTTTTAGCACACCAAATCAACGAGACTAATGTTCCTTGAGGACAGGAAGCTTGTGTTAAGGAGCTCAAGCCTGAACCCCATGGGTCCCCAGGGTAGCTGCACACAAGGAACCACGTAGTTGTTTAATTTTGAAAAGGTATATATCGGCCCCGGTCACACGGGCCGGATAATGCGGGGGGGAGGTGTGGCTAATTGCTCTGATGCAATTAGAGCCGCCAGAACGCGATCCGATGCATCGGCGGCAAACCACGGGTCCTGTCCTCCCCACCTGCGCATTAACGAGGGGCCAGTGCGATCACACCGCAGGAGTCCGGAGGCAGCCCGTGGCAAACCGTTTGCCACTACATACGAGGTACTGGTTTTTTTATTGCGCTTTTTCAGCGGTATGCCATGGGTTGGCCACGGGTGCGCTCCACTTGCCAGATGTTGCGGTGTGATTGCGGCCCGATAATCCGTCCACCACCCGTGGCTCTCCCGCGGCGAATTCGCCATGTGACCGGGACCATCCAGAATTATTTCTGTCAATAAGAAAATGTATTCTATGGCCAAACGTTACTCTAAAACCATGCAGCAAGAAAATAAGAAAACAAGTTCAACTGTCTAACTCTTTTAGGGCTGGCATTAGATGGCACAAAGCTAAAATTCCGAAGTCAAAGGCCAAAGCTCAAGCATTCTCTATGTTTGCTAGCAACTGCAGTTCAAGCAGGTGATAGTTTAGGTCTTTAGTCCATGAGGATCTCAGGTAGTCTCTCTTCTTCAGGGCCTAAGCTAAATTATAGTTTTGGCCCAGCAACATCAGGTGAAGTGAAGATGACATCCAATCAGAACATTTTTCTAGGAGAAGCCTCTAGAAGATCACCTCATCACCCCCTAGGGTTGCCATCCCCTGATAGGGGTGGAGTTTTCCCTGCTTTCAGGGGGCCCAATCTGCCATCAGCCAGCTGCCTGGGAAGCACGGCCCCCAAAGAGCCCCACTGCGCCCATTGTGAGCAGGATGGCAGTGCGTAGGCCTGAATCCCAAGCGACAAATCGCCGCTGGAAAAGGAGCCCTGTGTGTGTGCACGCGCGCACACACACACACACGTGAAAAGGGCCCTTTAAATGTTCTTTTTGCTGGCAGAGCTGTGGCCAGCAACAGCCCCTCTCCCTCTCTGCTAAAATATTTAAAGGACCCTCCAGCTGGTCAGCAGGCCATGTGCTCCCCAATCAGCTGACACCCTTTAAATCTTTTAGCAGGGAGGGAGGGGAGTGGGACTTGGGGACATCCCTGCCCACCTCCAGAACACTCCCCAAATCCCCCTGCCGAACTGCCAGGGGCTGCTGGTGGTGGGGCAGTCTTCTCCGAGGCCCATCCCACCCAACGTGATGTCATCGTGCAGGGCACATCAAGTGGGATGCTCTAGCATTTTGTGGTGGGAAACCACAGAGTTTTTGTCCAAATGCTAGAGTATCCCCTGTGTGGCATACCCAGCATGATGATGTCACCTCCAGGTGATGTCATTGCACCGGGCAGGTCGGGTGGGACGGGGCTCTTTGGGGTCAGGGCTCACCTGCCGGCTAGCTGACCAACATCTGGTTGGGGCCCCTGAAATTAGGGGAAACCCCTCCCCCATTGGGGGGATGGCAACATTATAATCACCCCACTTCTATCTCTGGCCTTGAAGGTGTTAAGAACTGTGCAGGCCAAGAGACCAATTAGTAACATCTGTAGAATGGACCAGGCCCGTTACTGTTTGCATTAACACTTGAGGGGAAGGGCAGGGGTGCTTTGCCTCACAGCTTGAAAACCACTTTCAACCCTCATGCAGCTTAGCCCAGTTTGACAATGGGACACTAACAGTGCAATGCTGATGGAGTTACTCTCTTCTAAGTCCAAGGAAGCGAAGATGAAGAAGTGGAGGAGGAGGAGATTGGATTTATACCCTGCCCTTCACTACCCAAAGGAATCTCAGAGCGGCTTACAATCTCCCTCCCCTTCCCACAACACACACCCTGTGAGGTAGGTGGGGCTGAGACAGCTCTGACAGAAACTGCTCTTTTTCAAGAACACCTCTGACAGAACTATGGCTTGCCCAAGATCATCCAGCAGGTGCAAGTGGAGGAGTGGGAAATCAAACTTGGTTCTCCCAGATTAGAGTCCGAGCACTTAACCACTACACCAAACTGTAGTCGTGTAACTCAGTTTAGGCCATCTAAAAACAACATTTTAGCCTCTTTTGTACTACCTGTCTGGATGTTGTTACCGTGGGACAGAAAAGCCTAATTTTATGTTACATTTGCATTCTAGCCAATGTAGACTTTACATCATACACACATTTAATATGCTCCAGAATATAAATTCAGAAAAATCTGGGAAGATTCAAAGACACCTAGTAGAATATCAAATATTATACAAGGGTAATAAAGAGGGGAATAACACCTTTAAAAACTGGGGTGGACTAAACAGTGGTGGTGTAATATGGTTTGCATGCTGACTTTCCTGACCTTGTCTGCAGCATCTCCAATTAAAAGAATACCAGGTGGAGAAGCTGAGAAAGACATCCATCTGAGATCTTCCAGAGTATGAAAACAAACCACACAAAGCTGCTTTATATCAAGACCACTAAATCCATCTTGTTTAGTATTGTGTACTCTAATGAGCAGCAGGTCTCCAGGGTCTCAGGCAGAAAAAAATCCTTCTGAATACCTTATGCCTGATATCATTTAACTGGAGAAGCTGGAGACTGAATGTGGGACCTCCTGCGTGCAAAGGCAAAGATGCCACCACTGAATCCGGACTCCTCCACTGCTCAAATGTGCAGTACACCCTTTTTTGCTCAGCTTGTGTAACCCTTCTCTTTTTAATACATTAGCTCCTCATCCTTTTTTAAAAGACGCATCCTTAATCCTGCGATAGACAGAAAAGAAAGTGAGGGTGGGGCCGGTGACCTCCCGTAGGAGAGGAGATATTAAATTGCTCCAACACTGCTAAAAGCAGCACCAAACTGCTGAGTATAATTTCACACTTTTAGGCCACAGGCTGTCAATGGACTAACTATTTGACTGGTCAGCTGTATGTTTACAGCTGTCATCTCCGACACCCAGAATGATTTATGACTGGGGGGTGGATGGGGTGTTTTCTATGTCTGGTAGTATATAGATGGCCCTGACCTGGATGGCCCAGGCTAGCCCAGTCTTGTCAGGTCTCAGAAGCTAAGCAGGGTCAGCCCTGGATGGGAGCCCCCCCCCCCCAAGGAAGTCCAGGGTCGCTACACAGAGGCAGGCAATGGCAGAACCACCTCTGAACATCTCTTGCCTTGAAAACCCGACGGGGTCGCCATACGTCAGCTGCAACTTGATGGCACTTTCCACCACCATTCTGCAAATGATGAAAAAGCTGGGAATAGTTCCTAGAAACACAGCCAGCCAAGCTTAAAAGCACAGTGCCCTTCTCTTTGCTAAGATGTTCCTAAATATTCCTGTGCCCCATGCCTTCTCAAAAACTGAAGTGCAGTAATTCCAAGGGATAGCTAGGTTAATCTGTCACTACAAAATCAAACCAAACTCCAGTGGCACCTTAAAGTCCAATAAATTTATTGCAACAGTTCCAACAGAAACTTTTGAAAGTCAGAGCTCACATCATTCACATATAACTCACTGCTATGGATGTATACATCTCAGAAACTAAGCAGGGTCTCTACTTGGGAGACCACCAGGGAAAACTCTGTAAAGGCAGGCACTGGAAAACCACCGCTGCTTCTCACTTGCCTTGAAAGCCCAACGCTGGGGTCAGCATAAGTTCAGCTGTGATTTGGTGGCATTGTAACCATGTGTGCTTGTAACTGCATTGCTTGTACTGTGCTAATGCTATATGTCTGTTGAATGTCTTTACATTTGTGCGTTTGGGATAAGGGGATTGCTGTGTTTGTATGGCTTGCTTTGCATCTCATGCTTGCATCTGGATGAGCAAGGCTTGTGTCGCCTGCGCTACAGAACACGTTCTTCCCTGCACCTTCCCAGCGTGCCTCAGGACAAAGAAGACAAACGCCATTATGCTCAGTTTGGAAACTTGGAAGAACAACAGGTTTCCCCACCATTGCCGATCTGTGGGAAAACGCGTAACCCATATTCCTATCTGGTTTGGCATCACAAAGAACACATCCTTTATTGCCTTCATGGACCAGGCACATCTCTGCAAGTCAAAAGTTGCCATGGAGATATAACTTTGACACCTTACCACATGGCCCCGCTTTGAAGTTAGGATAGAGCATTTGAATATTGCCCCTTCTCCTAGGTAGGACGTCACAACCCTTTAACCTATAGCATAGTAAAGGGGATGGATTCTAGGGGTTTATTGGCCTTAAGCCAAACCCAAAAACTAGGTTTTAAAAAGAGAGACACAGCCTTTGTTTCTCGGAGTAACTGGTTAACCCATCTTTCCCTCACCTTGCAACTTAAGTACTACAGGTGATTCTTACTGCGTTCTCGGGAGTCGCAACCCGAGAACCCGCACGGGACTGGCAGGACCATTCCGTGTGTTTTAGAATCCCACCCGCTGATACTTGAGTTTCCCCCTTTCATCTACTGAGGAGATTTCTTCTCAACGTGGACATCAGATAAGTATAAGCGACATCCTTCTGTGTTGTCCCCTTGTCTGTTGAATTTATTACTTTTCATGCTGATTGCTTTCTATTTACCATTGTAACTAAGGAACTTGTGTGAATCTGCGTACATATCTGTTTTTCGTATGCTTGAGAACTACTTAGTAAAGACAACATTTATTCATTAAACTTAGCGTGTAGTCTCACTTCCTGGGAAATAGGAGCGTTCATTGGCCGATCCGCCCTCTGTATACACGGGTAATTACTCACGCACGCCCACTGCCATACATAAGACAGAGTTGGGCTCTCGGAACCATCCTTAGAGGAGTTTCGGTAACAGCATTTATATACATATGGATGTATAGACATCAGTGCATCTGATGAACTGCTTTGATTAATGAAAGCATAATTTATTCTGCCATAAATTAAGTCTTTCTAATAAGTATTTTTAATTGATTTCCCCCATACACCCACACCCCAATATATCGTAATCGACAGCTCAAAAAAAAGAATATATACAGAGGTGAACATACAGTCCTAAGTATTCCCATTATCAGTTTCTTAATACAATATTTAAATATATTTCCACTCAAGCAATCTTTTCCATTTCTTGTTACATCTTACCTTATCCTTCCCATTTAAAATATTAGACAAATTGTCCATTTCGGTGACATCTAACCATTTTTGAATAACTTCTAATTTATCTGGGATTTTGTCAGTTTTCCAGTATTTGGCATAGCACATTCTAGCGGCCGTTACGCAGTATAATAACAAAGTTAAATTAAGTCTTTAAGGTGCCGCATAACTTCTTTTTATTTTACTGAATGGGAGAACATTAATAGTGATCTTCAATCCACACAGGGTTCATCCGTTGCCTTGTTTAATTTTAAATACATTTGACAAGCACTTTAATTTTGTGTAATGAGAGGGCTCAGAATCAAATTTCAAGCCAGGGACCTATCTAATGTCATTCCGCAAATGCCAAGGTGTGGTGTTACTATTCACACAATTAAGAAAATGGGATGAAACTGGAACCACAATAATACTTCCCTTGTAATCTGGTTTATAATAATCCACCTAATGTTTTATAACTGTTTGTAAAAGCAGCTGCACCCTCACCGGTGCAGGGCTTTTAGGTTAGTACCATTAAGTAATGCCCTTTGGCCTAGCATTTACTCAGCTGCTTCTACACTGCTGGGACTATCTCTGGCCAACCTGCCCTGTGAAGGTTCTAGACACATTCCTACCTTATCTGGTGTTTAAATCCCCTGACAGCTCTTCCAAAGTATGTGGTCTGTTTCAGTTGAAAATCATTCAACATTATCAGTGCTTGGGAATTGAGGCTGGATTTATACCTGTAACAGAAGAAAGTGGAATGGGTTCTATCACTTCCAAGTTGACTACCAGTGGGGAAGGTTCCATTTTTAACAAAAATATCTATATATCTCCCAACAATTGCCCTGACTTGGATAGCCCAGACAAGCCTGATCTCGGTCTCATCAGATCTCAGAACCCTGGCAAGTACTTGGAAGTGCGGCCTCCAAGGCATACCACAGCCAGGATGCAGAGGCAGGTTATCCAAGTTATCAAGCCACCTTTTCCACCTACAGAATTCTTATTGAGTCTCCTTGAGATTGTTATGGAAATTTTTTTCCAGTTTGATACTGATTTCTACTTGCAGACAAAAGGAGTCACAATGGGATGTGCAGCTGCACCGTCAATTGTGAATCTGTATATGGCAGAACTTGAGGAAACCTTTATATTACAACCTGAACAAAATAACTTTTTCCTTAATATAGAAAAGTATTATTGTTTTTTGGATGATATTTTCATAATATATAAGGACAGAACCTCAGTGGAACAATTTTACACTTGATTCAATAACTTGGATGTTAATATTAAGCTTACCTGGAATTACAGCATCCAACAGTTTGAGTTCCTGGATGTGACTGTCTTTAAAACTTCTTCTTTATTTCTGGCTACTAGGACTTTTAAAAAAACAACTGATAAAAAATACATTACTCAGCTTCAATTCTTTCCACCCAGCACACTTAAGACACAATATTCCCTTTTCACAACCGCTAAGAATAAAGAGAAATTCTACTAGGGAAAATGATTATTTGCAGGATTCTGAACAACTCCTCTGTGCCTTTAGGAGTAGGGGCTATCCTTCAAATGTGTTACTTAGAGCTAAGGGAAGGGTTGAACTGCGTGAGAGAAAATCCTTGTTTGAGAAACCAATTGTCCCCCCCCCCCATCATCAGGTGTTACATAGGCAATCGACTACACTCCTCTATCCTTCTCTATCAAAAGCAGGGGTCATTTGGGGCTGGAGCGTGCCGGAGCACTGCTCCGGCAGCCCAGGACCTGACACAAATGGCGGTAGCAGCAAGCCCCGCCCCAGCTCCCCGCGCTGAAGCACTGCGGCCCAGGGGAGGCCTGAAGAGGCCCGTTGCCGGCTGGTCGGGGCCTGCGCTGGAGTGCTGCAGCCTGGGGGAGGACTGAGGAGGCCCATCGCCAGCCTCCTGGGGCCCGTGCTGGAGTGCTGCAGCCCAGGGGAGGCCTGAGTGTTAGCTGAATTGCTTTTTTTACAGCAATTGGCAATTTATAAATGGATTCTTGCCATTGTATACCAAGGTCCTGATCCCACCTTGGGTGACCAGCAAAGGATTCTGAGGCTGTTGTAGTTAAAATTGATGTCTTTTACTAGAAATATATCTGATACAAACAATACTGATGCACTCATGCATTCCATCAAGTTCCTAAGAATTAAAGGAAGGAAATAAGCACAGTTGCATTAGCAGGTAGGGGTGATGATGGGCGATACTTATCTGTCTTGAAGCTTGGTTGTTCCAATGAAGAATGGATGGGAAGAAATGGAAAACAAAGGGAGTCCACACGACCAGAACCAGCCGGAACGCGTGGGTCTCTTGACTGCAGATCAAGAGATCAATAGTAGAGGCAAGGGTTGGGGATATCAAGGGGGACTCAAGGGGAGTAAAAGCCAGTTCCTTTGATAATCAAATGTCCATCTGGCAGGAAATTCCAGCTCAGGAACAAAGCAGTTACATATCGATGGGTGATACGTGACCAGCAAGCAGCTTTGACATGGTGGCTGTCTCTTCCCAAAGTTGTTGTTTCATTGCTAACAATAATGGAGATTTGTGCTTCTTCACCAATCTGTACAACTGTGTTGCTGAAACCTTATTTACATGTAAGGTATGTGCAGGCACCCTCTATGTGTGTCATCACAACAGGTGACCCAAAGTGTACAGTTCTCTGAGCCCATGTGTATGTGCACAGTCCATTGTGGAGCAATAAGCAGTCCATAAAACAAATATCAGGCTTGTTCCCTAACACTGAGGAGGCCCGTCGCTGGCCTCCCAGGGCCTGCGTCTGAGCACTGCGGCCTGGGGAAAGCCTTGATTGCGGTGAGGGAACCGCATGAGGGATCCATGGGGGTGGTGGTGGTGGTGGGAGCGTGATGGGGGGGTGGGAGAGCCTTCCTCCCTCCCTCCATCTCTTTTCCATCTTTCCCTCCTTTCCTTTCCCCTCCTCCTTTTCTTTCTCTCTTTTCCTTCTCTTCCTTCCTTCCTCTCTTTTCCTCCTTTCTTTCATTCCCTCCTTTCCTTCTCTCCTTTTCCTTTCCCTCCTTCTTCCCTTCTCTCTTTCTTTCCCGCTTTCTTCTCTCTTCTGTCTTTCCCTCCTTTCATTTTCTCCTTTTCCTCTTTCCCCCCTTGCTTCCCTTCTCTTTCTTTCTTTCCTTTCTTCTTTCCTTCTCTTTCTTTCCCTCTTTTTATCCCCTTTCCTTCCTTCTTTCCTTCTCTTTCTTCCCCTCTTTCCTTCTCTCTACTCTCTCTCACTTTCCTTCCCTCTTTCCTCCTTCTGCGGCCCAACTCTAGTGAGAAGGAGTTTAAACTTTAAACCCCTTCTCTCTCTCTCTCTTTGCTTCCCCCCCTCCACAGGCCGGCCGGGGAAGGGAAGGAGAGGCTTTTGAAGATGCCTCCCCCCCTTTTTGCTTCCCCTTCTGACATCACTTCCGGTGATGTCAGGGGGTGTGGCATATGCTAATGAGCTATTATTGTAATAGCCCAGTAGCTAATTAGCATACCTTATGCTAATAAGCTCCTGCAGCTCTTTTTCTAGGAAATTACCCCTGATCAAAAGGATTATCACCAAATACTGGCCACTTTTTGGAGATATTGAAGGGTGCCAACTTCCACCCAGGGAAGGTTATAGGAGGACTAAATCTCTTAAGGACATCATAGTTTGATCAGATATAAGGGAGGACTCACAGGTTAGGACTCAGTCCAAGGGACACAGACGCTGTTTAAAATGTAAAGCCTGCAAGGTAATGTGGGAAAATGACAATTTCACCTTAAATGGCATAACTGTTTATAGTAATGTAAGTTCTACCTGTGAAAGTGCCTTTGTTGTGTATTTCATCCAGTGTGATTGTTTAAAGTTATACATTGGAAGTACCACCAGACCACTGAAATTAAGAATTATGGAACACATCACAAGAAATAAATGACAAACAAGGGAAGCACCACTCACAGAGCATTTTGCCTCTCAAAACCACAAAGAAGACCAGTTTAGATGTGGTGCGCTCTTTGTTGCACTCAAAACGTCCATTGGCTATGAAGGAATTACTTTGCCAGGGACACAGGTGGATCTTTAAATTAAATTAAACACCTTGATCCCTAATGGTTTGAACACTGATTTTGATTTGAGTTGTTTCTTGTAAGATTCTGTTGGTTGTATACAAGTAGTGTTTTTCAGGTTAGAAATTTTATTCTTAGAAATGAAAAAATATAAAATAGGATATTATGTACTGATGTAAGTTGTGTCAAAATATTGTGACTTCAGGTTTTCAGTACATACTTAATGGTGAATGTTGTGGGTTAACCACCACCACTATTGTAGAAGCCTAATTGGCAGAAAGAGAACCTGTCAGTGGAATGTATGGAGAACTAGTTGAAGGACAATTGTTGAAACTTTATTTCAGTGAGTATGTATGTGCTGACAACTGGGGATGTAGTCAATATGTTGTATTTAGTGGATGTCACATAAAAGTATATTTTCAGTTTCACAGCTAAAGAGTACCAGCTATCTGAAGAAACAAAACGTGAACACAGCCGTGAAGCCAGCCGTGTATAGCTGCTGCTCATACAAGATACAGAACCTTTGCTCTCCTGAAGTTTGTCTTTATACAAAGGATTTGTGGACTTTACTTGAGTTTTCCCTTTGTATCAAGTACTTTTTGATCCTAGCTCTTTAAGAATATATAAGGGTTTGTTGAACTTTAACAAAGATTTAGAACTGAATTGTTTTGCACAATATAATCTTTCTGCTTTTGTTCGTAATTCATTCACGGAGTGTCTTTATATTGATTCAACCTCTCTGAACTAGGCTGATTAGCTTGTTGAATATTATAGGAATTGTATGCAAGGCACCTATTAGATAAATTCTCAGAGGCAAAGGATGAGATGGTTAGACAGTTTTACTGATGCAATGAACATGAATTTGAGCAAACTCCAGAGGATGGCGAAAGACAGGAGGGCCTGGTGTGATGTGATCCATTGGGTTGTGAAGAGTCGGACTCGACTGTGTGATTGAACAACAAAACAGATTGGCTCAACCAGGAGAACGTTTTAATGGCAGAACCAGTGGGTCCTTGATTATACAGTACCTTACTGAGAAATATTCCTCTAGGGACTTCCGGTTTCGGCGACTCTAATGGCGGGCACACTCCTTCGGAGCTCCATTAGGACTGGCCAGTGACGCAGTGGACGGGAGGGGTACCGTATGATTCTGGACCCTCACGGAGTTCTTGGAGGAGACTCCCAGCCTGGAGCGCAAGAGGTGCCTCTCCTGAGGCCGCGGCCAAGGGATCGAGGCTCCTCTTTGCCCCGATAGGTCCTGCCGCCACGGCACCATCATGGCACCAAGAGGCATATACCGGATGAGCGAACAAGTGATCTAGCAAAATTATAAAGTTTTTCCTACCTCTGCAGCTAGCATGGAATGAAGCGTGAGTGTAATTTCTCTTTAACTGGTTATGCGGCTAAGCACCCATCCGAAGCCCCGATAAGTAACGATGGAGGGGGTGGGAGTCTGCTCAACACCCCCCCACAACTTTAAACAAACTGTTTAAGGGATTTTGGATTGAATCAAGTAAAGCACAGATTCAGCTAAAGCGACTTTATAAATAAACTTTCAGTGACTTTTAAAAAACTTTCCCTGAACAATGACTAGTCGGGCAGAAAAGATGACGACGAGACCGAAGCACTCTCCTGGAACTACAAGATCAGCTCTTCCGGCTGCCAAACCGGAAATAAATACTGACTTTCCCAATATGTTGGCTACAGCATTGCGTCCTCTGTTGTATCAGATGACTAACCTCAATAATAACTTTGAAGCACTCCAAAAATAGCTGAAAGAAACTAACTGAAAAACAGAGGAGAACGCAAAATCTGTGAAAAAGGTTGAAGCCTAGACAAAAACAATTAAACAAAGACTGGAGGTAGTGGAGAGAGAGAGGACCGCTGACAAAGACCAGCTTTTAAGACTACAAATGGAAAAATCAGCTTCTATTCCGAGATTTCAAGGCGTTCCTGAACAGAAGGGTGAGAATCTGAAGGAAATCTTGTGAAGCGTTGGCCCCAATGACAGGTATAACTGCGGATGTATTACAAAGCAATATGGATATGATCTATCGGACATATCCAGAATTCATCAAGAAAAAAAACCTGCCTGGGGAGACAATGGTGAGATTCTCAAAAAGATCTATAAGAGACGTGGTGCTCAAGGCCACAAATGGGACAATCCTAAAAATCAAAGACGAAGAAATCAGAGTCTTAAAAGACATACCATTCGAAATAAGAAAGAAGAAGAAACAGTACAAAAACTTAACCAGATTCTTGCAGAAAAACTCCATACCATACAGATGGATAATACCTGAGGGACTTGTCTTCAACTATAAAGATAAAAAAGAAAAGATAGACTCCGTCTTAAAAGCGAAGATGTTTTTGGAACTGCAACAAAGACCAATGAGTGATAAGAAAACAACAGAGGAACATGACATGGAAGAAGAAAGCAGCACATATGGGTCGGGAGGTTCGGAATCTACAGCGAACAGTAATTCAGAAGAGGACTCCGAATCAGAAAAAGGGGCTGTGCCCCCAAAAGTCCTGAAAGTCCAATGGAAATTTGATTTAAAAAAATATACAGGAAAGAAATTGAAAGAACAGAGTTTTATAAGCTTGAAAGTTTAATTGTTCAAGCTGTACTTACCTGATTTAAATATACAAATACCAGTTTGTAATAGAAGCTATAGGAAATAGCTATAATCCACTAACGTTATTATAGAGGGAACTTTAAGCTAATGATTAATCATTTTATATGATACTTGTGCAGTTTATTTTTTTTTAGTTCAGTGTTTTAGTGTTTAGTGTTTGTAGGAAGAAAATAATATATATTTTTTTAAAGGGAACTATTCCTCTAGGACTGTAAAATCCCTTTATGCTGCTTTTGTTGATTTTAAAAGTGCATTTGACTCTGTTTCCAGATCTCAGTTATGGAACAAGCTTCTGATTTCATCCATAGACAGACTTCTTTTCCTTATATGGGCTTTACATGATCAAACCCTTAAGAGTCAGATGCAGCAGATTTGGTCAACTTATTGACCAAGCTATTCAAACTTTTAAAGGTGTCTTCCATATAAATAATCTAACTGAACCGAACACCTCTCTAAAGTGTCTAGCCCCACTAGGGGTCGCCAGAAGTCACCATGACTTCCGGGCTCACAAGCACACACACATACACAATACTCACAAAAATAGTTAAAAAAAAGAAGCCATTTCCACAGCTTTTTGGTCTGGGGGAACGCACCAGAACAGAGTTCTGGAACCTCTTCAACAAAATTATTTTTAAAATGTTTAAAAGCTCATGAGTTTTCAGTATACAGATTGAAAACTTAATTTCCCTTATGAGAGTTCTGGCACCTCTTCAAACAACAAACAAACAAACAAACAAACAAAAAAGCCCTGACCATTTTCATAGGAAAGTTCCAGCACACTCTGTCACATCTTGTGCTAGTTTTCTACTTTCAGAGAGTTCCTTTAATGTAAGGGAGCATCAAAAAATGTAAGGCTCCCCACCCGCAATCAAAACCAATTCAGTCCTATCGCTACTCCATTGAAAGTCCTGTTCCACTTGCTGCACACCATACTTGTTTGCTTGGTCTTGGATTAATTTAAAAACCAAGATGTTTGTTTCTTTGGTTAAAGTATAGTAGAAAATCATAGCCCTTCCTGTACTATACTGCCAACACATTAAAATGTACTTCCATATATGTGAGAACCAGTGTGGTGTAGCAGAAAAAGCGTCAGACTAGGCCCAGGTTTGAATCTCCACTTTTACCATGGAAGGTCACTGGGTGACCATGGACCTGTCACAAGTTCTCACAGAGTTCTTGTGAGAAATGGTAGGAAGGGAGAACAATGTTCTAAGCTGCTGTGAGTACCAACTGCAGAAAAAAGCCGGATATAATAAATGCAAAATTTAGGTAGGCCTATTGTACATGTTTGTTCATTTACAAGACAGATGAGAGACCTTTAGAGAGTTAAGGCTCAAACAAGTGAGATGCTAAGAGTGCAGTTAAATGGCCTTTTCCCTGTCTAAAAATCAAATGCACAGGGGTCATGTCTGTGGTACCCACAAACGTGTTTTCTGATTCCTGTCTGCTTCTTGGGTATTGGAAAAGTTCAAAGGGTCATGAATGGTCTGCACATACATACACACACAGGGAGTTTCAGGCCATTCCCTACCGACTGACTGGCTAGCAAGGCACAGGTACGTCACAGCTGTGCACCAGTTTGGACACAGGCAAAGACTCAGTAACTCTCCCTGTGGCTCTACAGGGGAGCAAATCCTGCCCTTTTCTTTTGAAACGGAAACCAAAAATTCTCTCTTTCCCCAAAGAAAACAGCTGATTCCAGCTTCCCTCCACCTACACGGACACCACTCCCTGTATTGAAAGCCGTACCACCAGGCTCTGACGTCACCTCAATGGCGACGAGAGTAGTCATAACAGTCCCCTAGTGGTGATGTGGGGCTAAGCGGGCAGTTTGAATTCAGTTGGTGGAGTTGGAGAGAGATTTCAGTTAGAGGAGACTAAGTGTTGGCTGTTGACTCTTCCTCTGTAATACTCTGCTAACAACAGTTTCTGTCCTTCATTTCTGGATTAAATATGCCTTTTCGCTGTTGTGTTCCTGAATGTATTTTCATGGAAGAAAGAGGTGGGTCAATTCCCCGAAGCTTCCCTTCCCCCCCATCTTTGCAATAGAGAGACGCTGGGGAGGTGGAGGCTGGGGGGAGCGAGCAGTTGCTGCTGAAATGGGGATGAGAAGGAGTCTATATTTCCCTCTAATCTACTCAAAAGAAGTTCCATTGGAAGATTGCTGCCAAGTGGTGCTTCTGACATTTGCCAGGCATTGGGAGAAATGCTCACTTTGACTCCTAATTATGAGTGGAGCTAAATAACATATGCGGAGCTACAAACGGCAGGGTGAAAATTGCCCTTTTCTTTCCTTTTTTTAAGTCATATG
>NW_015175980.1:119276-151692 GCF_001447785.1 Gekko japonicus
CATTGGCTTGTGAATGTAGTCACAATGAACCTTGTACACCAATATGCCACCAATATGCAGTGCAGCTACTTTTTTTGGTAACTGGAGGTTATGATTGAAGTTTACTGTATGTGAAGATGTCTTACCAAAGTATGAGTTTGTGCATATTACTATCTTATGCTGTGTCAATGTTAAATAAAAAGTAATACTGAAAACCAGAAGTTATTAAACTCTTAGTATTACTTGACTATGCTCACATGCAAAGTGGGGATGACAGCCGTGTGATGAACCACATTCATCTTTGTCATCTTTGATGCATCTTTGATGCAAGCAGTGTGCTTTTAAGTGTCCTTTGAAAATTCTAGTCTATAAGGCTGGCTTTAATAATGAGCAGAAGAAGGGGATGTGCAGAAACCCCCAGTTCCCTTCTGGATTTATTGTGGCAAACTGAAGCAAAACTCACTGATCTACCCCCCAAAAATCTGAAAGAGTGAGAATTGACAATACCATCATACAACAGACATCCACCACTCTCCAACCGTATATGCTTGTAAATTATATGAAACATACACTCAAATATGCAATGGAAACTGAACTCAGTAACACTGTAAGCTAGTGTGAAGTGTCTGGAATACTGCAGTGAAAGAATCAAGAGAATATCTTGTTGAGTACACGAGAAAATGCAATTTAAAACACTTGTGAAAGTAGCTGGCAACTGCAGAGTTCAGGGAATGTTATGACTACATGCGGTGACGTCAGAGCCTGGTGTTCAGGCCTTCCATCTATAGGGGGCAGTGACACGGAGCAGACGTTGCATCAGATACAGCCCAAGAGCCATAGCCTTTTGCATCTGCAGCTGATTCAGATGTAGCTGCCTTTCTCTTAAAATGCTTGGAACCCCACAACATGCGAAGTGACCTTGCCCTCTTGGGCAACCATTTTGTGATTGTTCTGCCCTCCCCATGACAGCCATTTTGTGATGAAGTACACTCTCCTTTCTCAATATTCAAAAACGTGTCCACGTGAGAGCTGGACGTGGTGGTGGGGGAGCCTCCTGTTCTAGACTCACCAGCAGATCTGATTTTGTAGCTAAGTCCAGAATCTTAAGCAACGCTAGCATCTCTCGCTGATAACCGCCCTGGTTTTAGGGAGAGAAAAAACCAGTCACCATTGTCAGCATTTATTGCAAAAACATCAGCAGGTGCATCTTCTTTAAACTGATACCAATATTTAGGCTTCTACTGGACATGAAATCCCTTTCTATCTACACATATTTATAATTTTGTGGCTTATGTTTAATGGAAGCATTGTATGCACATCTACCCCAAGTAAATCCCACTGAGTTTAATGGGGCTTCATTCAAAGCACTTCGTTTTCTAATATTTAGCCCATTGTACAAGGGAAATGGATAACACAATGATAAACCAGCCCATGAATTTTTTGAGGAAGAAGAAAATTTGTTTTGCTAGAATACTTTTTATTCATGTAAACTGAGCTTTGGGATAATACAATATATTGGTATTTTGAGCCTCAAGGTAAAGGTTTCCCTTGCTCAAAAGCCAGTTAAATCCGACTCTAGGGGGCAGTGCTCATCTCTGTTTCCAAGCTGAAGAGCCAACGCTGTCCAAAGACGTTTCCGTGGTCATGTGGCCAGCATGACTAAACAGTGAGGCGCACAGAATGCTATTACCTTCTCACTGAAGAGGTACCTATTTATCTACTTGCAATTTCTTGCTTTCGAATTGCTAGGTTGGCAGGAGCTTGGGCCAGAGACGGGAGCTCACTCCGTCATGCGGCACTAGGGTCTCAAGCTGCCGAACTACAGACCTTCCGGTCTGCAGCTCAGCGTCTTAACCTCTGAGCCTAGGGATATTAATTTTCTAGCAGACGTGCTTCTTAAGAGCAATTCATGGTAAGTTTCCTATTATTGTTCTGCATGTGTTGCTATGATGAAATTGACTTTACTGGAAAAAATACTGCAGTTTTAAGTTAATTTTTGTAAACCAATCTATGCTAACCAAATATTTACCAGATGGCCTTAGCCTTCCCTTTACACTACACTACAACTAGACAATGTATGTGATGTGCCTGAAACATTTGAAAACCTAAATGTTTTAATTGTTTTTAAAGTCTGTGCTTCTTAGCTCTGGTTTTAATTGTTTTAATGATGTGAGGATTTTTTGTTGGTTGTCATGGAATGTAATAGATGCAACGAACATGAAATTGAGCCAACTTCAGAGGACAGCGGAAGACAGGAGGGCCTGGCATGATCTGGTCCATGGGGTCGCAAAGAGTCGGACTCGACTGTGCGACTGAACAACAACAACAAAATGTTTTTTAAACAGTGGTTTTATTAAGGTTTAAGTTGTTAGTTGCCTTGGTAGCCCTTATGAGGACAGAAAGGTGGGGTTAAATTTTGTTAAATAAATGTTTATTATTATTGCTGCTGCTCTTTTGTTTGATCCATTACCCAGAATGGTAGGCTAGTCACATTTTGAGCTGATCTGGAATTTATCAATCAATCAGGGCTAACATTTCAGTATGGCACCAGGAGCAACCTGCTCTGTTTCATTCCCCACTTAATAAATCAGGGACGTAGCAAAAATGAGAGCTAGAAAAAGAACATATGCTATAAAGGTGTGGCCATCTTTTGGTCTGGATTCAGCATTGTAACAGGGACAAAAGAAGTGTCTATATTTTATTTTGATATAACGAAACAGGGATTGGAGTCCAAGCAATCTTGCTGGGTAACTCTCTTTCTAGAGATACCTAGAAAACCTTCCTGTATGAAGAACAGTTTATAGAGACAAAAACAACTATATTTAAAAAGAAAAATGAAATGGTGAAGATATTCTTCAAGTTTACAGGACACGCTTTCAAGTTTCTCCGTCAGCTTTCTGGTAAACCATGAAGCCTTACCACCTGACCCCATCTCACTGAATCCAACTGAGAATCCAACAGAGAATCCAGCACACATTAGATTTGTAATTGTGATCACTTGTTCAAAGTAGTCAGTTGGGAAATATGTCCTCTTTTTTGCTGTTCAAAATATGGTAACCATACCTCATAGGAACAAAGTTTGAGTCCAGTGGGACCTTTAAGGTAGATTTAAACTTTGTTGGTCTTAAAGTTCCCACTGGACTCAAACTTTGTTGTATTGCTCCAGACCAGCTTTGAAGAAATGGGCCTGCACACGAAAGCTTATGCCCAGAATGAAACTTTGTTGGTCCTAAAGGTGCCACTGGACTCAACCCCGCCACAGATTTTGTTAGACTTTAAGATGCTACTGTAAGACACAAAGGGTACCTCTGGTTGTGTTTCCCAACCCAATTTGAGAAACACAGGCCACAGTCCTGTAGAGGGGAATTCACTAGAATATTTATTAATTAATATAGGAAGAGTACAGATCTCAAAGTTTTGGAACCCTGAATACCCAACAGACTCTTCAAGTGTTACAATGGGTGACATTATACTCAAGATGATGTACACAAATAAAACAAGATTATTGGTTCCATCAAACATCAACACACTGACCTAACAGGTCTCTGATTGGCAGAAAACCTTTTAGGCTGGGCTTTCCCAAGTAAAGTCTTTTCTTTTAGCTGAACAATAAGTGTTTCTTTCTCTTAGACTGTAAAATTCTAAAAGTATCTATATAGCTGATATAGTTTACAAGGTGCCATTGTTCTTCGTTTAGCCAGAGATATGCGCAGTTATAGCTGGCCTAGGTAAAGGTAAAGGTTCCCTTGCTCGAAAGCCAGTCAAATCCGACTCTAAGGTTGCGGTGCTCATCTCCGTTTCAAAGCCGAAGAGCCAGCGCTGTCCGAAGACGTTTCCGTGTTCATGTGGCCGGCATGACTAAACACCAAGGAGCACGGAACGCTGTTACCTTCCCACCGAAGTGGTACCTATTTATCTACTTGCAATGTCTTGCTTTCGAACTGCTAGGTTGGCAGGAGCTGGAACTAGAAATGGGAGCTCACTCCATCATGCGGCATCCGGGTCTTGAACTGCTAAACTAACGACCTTCCACAGCCTGCAGTTCAGCATCTTAACCACTTGAGCCACTGCAGCTCCTTAGCCGGCCTACCAAGGCCATAAGTCTCAGCAAAAATAGCAGGTTAACATTTTGTTCCTTCCCAGCATGCATCAAAACAACAGTCACAAATGAACCAAAGTTAATACCAGAATACATTCATGATGTTAGAATTATAAATGGCACATAACATATGAACCATGGAAGTGCTAAGTGCACCCACCAAGTTAAACCTGTTAGTCAGTGGCAGAGTATAAAGTGTCTGGACTCTCTTCGCTCTTTTCTCCTGCTACTTCACAGGGTTATTGTGAGAAGAAAATGGGTCCTCACTGAGGAGAAAAACGGGGTATAAATGAAGTCAGTCAACAAATGAGTAAATGCTGAAAGCCTCTTCTGGTCCGCAGACGGCAATAAAAACAGTGCACAAGGATGGAACATAGTAAAAGCAAAGGACAGCGATTGCCCACAGGCTCTTCCCCCTTTCCCTTCAGAGGCAGAGACGAGCCGCCAACGACGGGTCTTGCGCGAGGCGGCCTCCGCGGGAGAAGAAGGCGGAGGAAGCAGCAGGCCCCGCCGAGCACACTCCTCGGCAGCCGCAACCCTTCCGGGGCGGAGAAGGAAGTGCCGGCGGGACGGAGAGCGGCGGAGGAGCCCCGGGAAGTGGTCGCTGGTCGCCGGCGCCGCTGCGGCTGCTGCTCCCCGATGGTGCGAGGCAGTGGCGCGCGGCCTCAGGCGCTTTCCTCTCAGGCCCAGGATGGCGGCGGCGGCGGCGGCCGGGGGGGGCGGCGGCGGCGGCCCGGAGAAGCCGCTGGCGCCGGCCTTGCTCAGCTTCTTCATCTACAACCCGCGGCTGGGATCCAAGGAAGGAGAGGTAAGCGGCGGGCTCTCAGCAGAGAGGCACCGCTCGGCGGCCCCTTGGCCGGTTGCGGCGGGATCGTGGTGGGACTAGGCCGCCGGCCCGTGGAGGGGAGATCTCGTTGCCGAGGGCCGGGGCCTTGGCGCTTCCTGCCTAAAATTACATTCCCGGTAGAAAACGAACGCACCTGTTTTCCTGTCGGTTGGCTTCACTCGCAGGCCGCCTCTCTCTCCCCTGGGAATTCGGAGGTGGATTGCAAATGTTCGGTCAGTCCAGGAAGCGAATTGCAAAAGGTGGTTAAAAAAAAAGATTATGACCCAACAGCAAAGATCCTGGGTAAATTGATTTATTTATTCAGGTGGGTAGCCTTGTTGGTCTGAAGTAGTAGAACAAAGTTTGACTCCAGTGGCGCCTTTTAGGACGAAGTTTTATTCTGGGTATAAACTGTCCTGTGCATGCACACTGCAAATTCTGGGTATAAGCATTTGTGTGCATGCCCACCCTTAGCTAGAGATGACAGGAATCAAACCAGGAACTGGCTTCAATGTGAAGAAGTGTGCATGCACACAAAAGCTTCTACCCAGAATAAAATTTTGTTGGTCCTAAAGGTGCCACTGGACTCAAACTTTGTTCTGCTGCTTCAGACTAACTTCAAAGAAGTGGCACACAAAAGCTTATGCCCAGAATTAGACTTTGTGGTTCTGGACTCAAACTTTGTTCTGTCAATTTATTTATGTTCTTTATAGTCCACCTTTCTCACTTGCTCAAGGCAGAGTGAGTCAGTACAATGGACAGGTGCGATATTTAATAAACAATAACATAGGAAGTCAGAAATCTAAAATCAGCTGAAGCAGAGCATGAGTATTGACAGGACACATTAAATTATGCAGAAATTTACGCAATAGGATCTTAGTTTGAGCAGCACAATAGTATAGATCACAGTTCCTAATTTAGCTGAGTAAATTTGCAAAACGTTCAGCACAGTGTAACTATTGTCTGCATAGAAAATCCCTCTTTTTTAATACAATACATTTTTATTGAGTATATGAATAATTGAATAATTGAAACAATTTGTAGAGCTGTCAAGAATAGGTGTACAAACATATTAGTGATCTTGAGAAAACGTAATTTGGAGGAAATCCCTCTTGAATAATTCAGGTTTGCATAGTTTGCAGAAAGCCAACAGAGTGGGAGCCTTCCTAGCCTCCTCAAGTAGCCATTCCATAAGGTAGGAGAAGGCACTGTGTATAGGCAGTTGTTGATTTTGCCCCTTTGTAGGGTGACATCTCTTGTGCCAACCTAGCAGTTCGAAAGCAAGAAATTGCAAGTAGATAAATAGGTACCACTTCGGTGGGAAGGTTACAGCGTTCCGTGCGCCTTGGCCAGCCACATGACCACAGAAATGTCTTCGGACAGCGCTGGCTCTTCGGCTTTGAAACAGAGATGAGCACTGCAACCCTAGAGTTGGATTCAACTGGCTTTTGAGCAAGGGAACCTTTACCTTTAGGGTGACACCTACAGAAGACCTTACAAAGGGTGGTTAAAAAAGATTAGAATCCAGCAGCAAAGATTCTGGGGAAAACAGAATAATGCAGTGGACACGTCACAATTTTGGTTTTGTGTAGCTTTATGTACTCTATTTTATGTATTTTACTTACAATGTAAGCCACCTCGACCTCCATAAGGAAGAAAGGCAGTATGATGTCCTTTGTCACTCAGAGTCCCTGCCACCTTCCACAACCTCAGGTTCAGGGTTACTGGTAGGTCAGGCAGTCACAGTTCACCACCAGTTTTGCCTCTTTTAAAATATAGAGAGAGCCTTGTCCATTTCACAGAACAAGTCCACACTCTCACTCAGAGACACCACCACACAGTGCTGTTGGGACTAGGAACTCAAATACTGCTTCATTCACATATTGCCACCATTTATTCATATCCTAATATGTGTATTGTGTGTGTGTGGGCCGAGATCTTTAGCCCACAGGGTTAAACAAACAATGAGCTAACTTTTATTTGAATGTTAACACTGGAGGGAATCTGGTAGAGGCTGAAAATATTATTTTCAATCGAACTCTTGAACAATTTCCCTATTCAGGCATTTGGGATTCTTCCTTATAAGCTGAACTTTTTTCAGTCAGCCGGTCTGACTTCCCTCAGTTGAACTAGCCATTTTCAATGGTCCTTCCCACCAACATTCCATCAGCTCCTTTTGGCTGCTCTTAGGAAGAGGCAGAACCTAACCTGTCAATCACAGGCAGTTAATAAATGGTTTAAAGAAATTATATATATCTTGCATATATATATACACACGTGTATGTACTTATTATTTCTTTAAATAATAAAGCCCGTTCTGAGCCCGTTTGCGGGGAGGGTGGGGTATAAATTGAATTAATAAAATAAATAATAAACAAAGCATTTATTAGCTCCCTGTGATGGACAGATTGGGGTATGTGTGCTTATGTGCGTATCTGTATCTATATGTTTGTTTGTATGTATGTATGCATGGATGAATCCTGACATGGATAGGCGAGGCTAGCCCAGTCTTGTCAGATCTCAGAAGTTAAGCAGGGTTGGCCCTGGCCAGTATTTGGATGGGAGACCAAGGAGTACCAGTGTCGTGATTCAAAGACAGGCAGTGGCAAACCACCTCTGAAGTCTTTTGCCTTGAAAACCCTAAAGGGTCACCGTAAGTTAGCTGTGGCTTCACAGTAGTTTACACACACACACACACACACACACACACACACAAATGGGGATCCACAAGGACTTATGGGGAGGCATTTAATATCTCCTTCCCACACTGTCTGCCCTTCTCCTGCCTCCTTTTCTCCTTCCCACCCATCAGCCAATCTACCTTTCCCTCCTTCACTCCCACAGCAGCATCTCTCTGGGAAAACTGGGCGGCTTCAGCTGCTGTACAGCAGTGGGTGCCAGCTGCGAACCCAGTTGTACAGTGCCAGCCACCAGGCCAGGCCCAGTTGCACAATGAGGAGTACGCAGAGACTTGGAGGGAGTGCCTGAGTTTCCCATGTATTCTCCTCCCCACTTGATTTCCTCTTTCCCCCTCTCCTTGCAACCCTGTACCCACACCTTTCCTTGCTTCCTTTTCTCATTTCCACCAACCAGCCTTTTATTCCCCCCCCCATCTTCAGCTATAACATTTAGTTAGGTCATTTTGACCCCACCTTTCACAGTAGGGACTCAAAGCAGCTTACAGCATTCTTCTTTCCTCCATTATATCATCACAACAACCCTGTGAGATGGGTAAGGCTGAGAATGTGTAACTGACCCAAGGTCAGCCAGTGAGCTTCCATATCAGAATGGCTCTCCCAACTCTTACTCTGAAACTCTAACCACACTGGCTCACATGGGGTAGCTGCTATTGAATAGTTACAAAGCCTGGGTGAATCATGTAAGTCAGGTGGTACCAAATCTCCCAGTGATTGCTGGTCTGGCCCCATGACTCTGCCTTGTACTGACAGAAACCAAGGCTGGAAGGCAGGCCATGCTGTTGTGGTTGCCTAGCAATGGTCACAGAGGGCCTTCGTTTCTTAAAGCTACAGGTGCTGCTTCTATTATTTTGGGTGGGTTTAACCCAGGTCCATAGCCAGAAAATCTTCAGTTGGGGTGCAAACACACCAGGAGCGAGGAGCTTAATTAGATCACCACCAATTAGATTAGTGGCTAATTTAACTTGTGGTAATTTAATTGAAGGTAAAAGAAGAAGGGGACGGCAAAGGATGAGATGGTTAGATAGTGTTATCAGTGCAATGAACATGAAGTTGAGCAGGCTCCAGAGGATGGTGGAAGACAGGAACGCCATGGGGTCTGACTTGACTGTGTGACTGAACAACAACAGCAATTTAATTAAGCTTAGATACTTCTTAGCTAGAGAAGGGAAGGTATTTAAAAAGACATATGTCTCTTTAAATACCTAACTTTTACTTGCTGACCCACACCAACCCTGTGGCGTGACTTAGGGAAGGAAGGGGAGGTATTTAAAGTTTTAATACTTCCCCAGAGTTGTGCTGCAGTGGCCATATGTGCCAGCTGTGACACAACCCAGGGACTGAGTTGCACCTCCCCTTCCCTCCCTGTTTCACACTGAAGTGGCAGTGAGTAAAATTAAGGTATTTAAAGAGACATGTGTCTCTTTAAATACCTTGCTTTTACTTGCTGATGTGCCACCTCCCAGGTGTGTGACTGTGGTGGGGAAGGAGCAACTCCATGCCTTGCTCAGTCTGCAGCCCTGCCTTGTCCTGGATGGGAGGGGAGACTGAGAGAGGAGAGGGGCCATCACCCTCAGACAGTCCCTGTGGCTATGGGTCTGGTTTATTCCCTCCAACATTTTTTTCATTTTTTGGTTTTAGCTCTCTGCAAACTTTTGTATTTTCTTGGGCTTGTTGAAAGATCTGTCTTTTCTTTCCATGGCTCCAGTCTCCAGATTTAAGTATCCACAAATGGAGCCACAGTGAGAATTAGATAGACTGATGATGATATGTTTCTTGTAGTGTTCCCATTTTCCTGTTAGTAGACTTAGTTAAGTATATGGCATAGACTGCAAATTGGAAAACAGTGCTATAATTGTAGAGATAGATCAAGATGGGTAGCTGTGTTTGTCTGTCTGTATCAGTAGAAAAGAGCAAGAGTCCAGGAGCACCTTAAAGACTAACAACATTTGTGGCAGACAATGAGCTTTTGTGATTCACTGCTCACTTCTTCAGATACGTATCTGAAAAAGTGAGCAGTGAGTCACAAAAGCTCCTACTTTGCAACAATTTTTGGTAGTCTTTAAGGTGCTCCTGGACTCTTGCTCTTTTCTGTTGCCATAAGCATTGTATCACAATGCAATAAAAGCTGCCTGAAGTTTTCACAAACATTAGAACTATAGTCTCTGTCCCCTCTATAAAAAGGCTCTCCTGAACCATTCCATTTTTTTGTTGTTGTTCAGTCGCACAGTCGAGTCCGACTCTTCGCGACCCCATGGACAATCTCCCGCCAGGCTCTCCTGTCTTCCGCCGTCCTCCGAAGTTGGCTCAATTTCATGTTCGTTGCATCGCTGACACTGTCTAACCATCTCATCCTTTGCCGTCCCCGTCTTCTTTGACCTTCAATCTTTCCCAGCATTCCATTTTACTACATCCCTATTTCCTTTATAAAAACAATCTCCTGTTGATTGGATGTTATTTTAAAGTGGGACTGTCTTTGACATATCTCTCCTCCAGCTGCCTTTCTGTTGTTTGTTACTTTTCACATAAGTGAAAAATATAAATCAAATAAATAAGTGTATCAGCCCAGTGAGTACACAGTTGATGTAGCAAGGCCTGACTCACAAAAGCTTATTCTAGAATAAATGGCGATGATTCCTGAAGGTGCTGCTGGACCTTATTTTCCTCTTGCAGACTGTGACGTGGGTACCCGAGAATTGTCCAGCAGTGTGTGGATGATGCATCTTTTATATTCAATTGTGTTTTATACAAACTTTCCCCCATGGAATTCTCCTTCCAACAAATGTCCCCTAACACACACTGTACACACACACACAGAGTTAAGTATCAAAAACAGAAGTCTAGTGGCTCCTTCAACAATGACAGAATTTCCCCCCAGCATCAGATTCATGGACTCAAGCCAATTTCTTCAGAAATGATGGAGCCTTGTGCTAACTTACATGCCCAGGGAAATGCTGATCGCCACTTTGGGGTCAGGAAGCAAATTTTCTCCAGGCCAGTTTGGCCAGGGATCCTGGAGTTTTGTTTGTTTTTTGCCGTCTTCTGGGCATGGAACAGGAGTCACTGGGAGTGTGTGTGTGTGGAGGGGGTATTTGTAAATTTCCTGCATTTTGCAGGGGGTTAGACTAGATGACCCTGGAGGTACCTTCCAACTCTACGATTCTGTGATTTTATGAATATGATTTATTCCAATATCCGCCCTTCATTTTCCATGGCTTCTCCCTAAGAGACAACCTTTATATATAGGAAGTGTGGGGGAGGGGCAGACAAGTTGGGAGAATTAGAGGGCCCTGACAGGCTGAAAATGTACAGGGTGAAATATGATTATGCAAAATTCATAGTCAAGGCATTTGTGACAGCATCACAACAATATTGAACAAGATTGATAACAGTTTTGATTTTTTCTTATCCCCAGACCCTTCTCTTGCTCCCTTCCAAAGGTGTGGGGGGGGGGGGCATTCTGTTTGTAACAAATTTTTGCCACTGGAAGATTGACCTTAGGCCGTTCAGGCCATTCAGGTCAGTGATTTGCAAATGTTTTGGCTATTTGGGTTGTTAATGACCCGTGCTTCACATTTCTTATTTCAGGAAGAAAAGAAGATTCTTCTTTATTATCCAAATGAAGTAGAAAAAAATGAGAAAATCAGGAGTGTTGGATTATGTGAAGCTATCGTCCAATTCACAAGGTACCAAATTCCTTATGTTTGTGTAGCGTGTTGTCAATATATATATGTGTGTGTGTGTGTGTGTGTGTGTAAATACTATCAAATCACAGCTGACTTATGGTGAACCCAATGATGGGCTTTCAAGGCAAGTGAGAAGCAGAGGTGGTTTGCCATTGCCTTCCTCCATGGTCTCCCGTCCAAGTCCTGACCCTGCTTAGCTTCTGAGATCTGACAAGATCACGTTATACCATGCTGCCTTTCCTCCACATTCATTTATAAAAGGACCTGAAATTTACTAACGGCTTAACAAACAAAAAGTTCACATCAGAGCGTTGCGTGGGCAGTGTTCCATCGTGATAATCCAGTACCATGTTTTCTTGTTAGCTAAGTGTTTGATAGATCAAGGTGGGTCGCCGTTTTAGTCTGTCTGTGAAGTGAGCAGTGACTCACGGAAGCTCATAGCCTGCCACAAATTTTGTTAGTCTTTAAGGTGCTACTGGACTCTTGCTCTTTTCTAAGTGTTTTATGATGCTTGTGTGTCCCAAATGTTCATTCATGTACTGTTTCTTTTCTTTTTCAGGACTTTTAGTCCTTTGAAACCTGCAAAGTCCTTGCATACCCAGAAGAACAGACAGTTCTTCAATGAGGCTGAAGAAAATTTCTGGATGGTTATGGTATATGTATACACACACACGCACAAATGAATGTTATTATTCTGTTAAGCCTTTCTATAGGGACTTCTCCAAGTAGCTTTGGGTATTCCACCTTTTCTAGGGGTGTACAGGGGAAAAAAATTGTTTTTTCCAGATGCAGGTATAATAAAGGCGAATTTTTCCAGGATTCCCAAAGATACCCGAATACCATTGTCGGTATTTTTCAGGTCCATTATATCCTATGGGACCATTGTATTCAGGGGATTAGGGGGAGGGGATTTGAGGTAGAAGCACTAAATTTGTCCTGTAGCTGCTGGAGCCTCTCCCCAAAAGACCTCCCAAGTTTGGAAAATATTGGACCAAGGGGTCCAATTCTAGGGGCATCCAAAGAGGGTGCCCCCAATCCTCCATTGTTTCCTATGGGGAAGGGGAAAAGGTAGGCAGCAGTGTCTCCCTGAGAATCTCTCTGCAAGAAAGTGTGAGGTGTGGTGGTGTGAGGGGGCATGTTTGCCAGGCCAGCAGCAGAACCTCTGCAATGCCCCCCCCCCCGAACCAGTACCACTATGGCAGTCAGTGCCCAAACCCAACAGGACTCAGGTCAAATCAGAGAATCTCTGAGGGCATTTGACCTGATTTTTGTTGGGTTGGGCACTCACTGGGCATGGAACAGCGGTCACTACGGGTGTGGAGGGGGGGAGGTATTTGTGAATTTCCTGCATTGTGCAGGGGGTTGGACTAGATGACCCTGAAGGTACCTTCCAACTCTGTGATTCTATGAACAATAACCATTCCACCACACAGGGACAGAATTGGAGGTTAGTGATATAGGCTGCAACTCTGCACATATTTACTAGGAACTTCCCAGTTTGAGGAGGGAAGAGCTGTGTCCCAGTGGTAGAGCATTTGCTTGGCATACAGAAGGTCCCAGGTTCAGTCCCCAGCATTTCTAGTTAAAAGGACCTGGAGAGCTGCTGCCAGTCTGAGTAGACAATACCAAGGGTCTGATTCATGTGTTCATGTGGTTTAAATGTTAGCGAATTTATTCCTATAGTCTTGTGTATTTCGTTCCCCTCATTGTTTTGTCAGTCACCTTGTGCCCTGTAGACAGACAAGTGCCAGCTATGCTCTTAAACCAACAAATAATGCCCATTCATTCAATTTCTAAGGTTGTACGAAATCCTGTAATAGGAAAACAGAAAGATGGCAAACCAACCGTTGAGTATCAAGAAGAAGAATTACTGGTAAGGATCAGCTATTGTGTTCTAGTCATTTCGATGGTAGATAATGAAGATGACCAGGGGTCATTTCGTAGAATAAGAGGTGCCGGACCTCATTAACATAATTCATTAGCATAACTTATTTGCATATGCCACAGCCCCTGACATCACCAGAAGTGTGCCAGAAGGCAACACCCACCGCTCAGGCTCCACTGGACTGTTGGATTGCTAGCTATTGGGGGGGGGGGATGTGCAGATCTGTCCTCGCAGAGGAGGGAGAGCTTGTACCTGAATAAAACTTGGTCTTAAAGGTGCCACTGGACTATTTTGGACCGGGGGCTGGGGGGACTCTGCAGCTTACCTGGCTGCTTCTTGCTCTGACTGAGGGCTGCTGGGAGCAGGGGGTGGGCTTGTTGCATGTGCCCGACCCCTGGGCTCTTTACTGCCAGAGCTCCACTCCTATGCGCTCCTGCAGGAAATGACCCCTGAAGATGACGATACTTAGCAGACAGTCCCTTTTGGTTTGGTAAAGCAAACGTAGCCTTATTTAGGTAACAGAAGGGAAAAAATGGGAGCATTGTTTTCCTGAAGCTGTATTTACAGAAGTTGTTACATGGAGAATGCTATTAATTTGGCTTAAAAGATAATAACCACCCTTTGGGAGGCAGGATCATTGCTTAAGTCTGAATACAGACTAGAAACAAGAATGTTCTTAACCTCTCAGAGAACCTACAAGATTTTCAGGGTCGAAGCTTTCAAGATCAAAACTCCCTTTGTGAAAATCTTGTTGGTCTCTAAGATGCTACTAGACTCAAATCTAACTGTTCCACTGCAGACCAACATGGCTACTCTCTGAAAACTTTCCTTAACACAGTTCAGTGAGCAGATGTTAACAGTGGTGAGGTTATGGTAATTTAGTTCTCTGTATTTATTCTGCCAACCTAGCAGTTCGAAAGCAAGAAATTGCAAGTAAGTAAATAGGTACCACTTCAGTGGGAAGCTGACAGCGTTCCGTGGACCTCGGTGTTTAGTCATGCCGGCTACATGACCACGGAGACGTCTTCGGACAGTGCTGACTCTTTGGCTTGGAAATTGAGATGAGCATCGCCCCGTAGAGTCGGATTCAACTAGCTTTCGAGCAAGGGAAACCTTTACCTTATTTATCAAAAGGGGTTCCCTCCCTCTAAAAAAATGTTATTTACCAAAATAAAAAAATAGTAAATAACAGTACAGTCATAGATCGCTGCTAAGTGTTTCCTGCAAGCCACTATGTAATTTTTCTGTGGAACCAAATGGGGATTTTCAATAAGACGTTAGAAGAATCGCAGTGTGTACCCCACGTTTACAAATCAAGGCTACTGACCTATTGGGTGGCCACAAAAATTGGGCTGAAGAGCGAGTCTGCAGCTCTCAGGTGTATAATACAAAAATATCTGTACCATGGTTGTGATTCTTTCATTCTTGGTATTTAACAGGACAAGGTGTATAGTTCAGTGTTACAACAGTGTTACAACATGTACAAGGTAAGGACGATGTGACTGTTTCCCCCCTCCCTTTTGCTTCCTTATGTTGGGGTGGGTGAAGAGATCTTCACACCTCCATAATTAAACCATGATTCAATAGTACAGAGTACCCTTCTCATCCAGACTTTGGCCAGCAAGCACTTTAGTGCTGATCCTGAATATGTATTTAAAGTCTTGGCAACACTGGTAACTTCAGTAAAGACCTGATGCACTCTTAAGAAAAAAAATCAGTTGCAGCGAACTGCCTGTTGGCTAGGGATGGCTTCAGTTTTTTGAGTGTGAGTGAGTGAGTGAGAGAGAGTGAAGTGCTATCAGGCCGCTTCCGACTTATGGTGACCCTAGGAATTAATGACCTCCAAAACATTGTATTGTTAACAGCCTTTATATATAGGCTAGTGCAAATATTCTTCCCTCTTGATTGTTGTTGACCTGAGACGGTATTGAGATGTTGGTTAAGGCCCAAAGTTTAGGCACAGCCAAGGATTTCAGCATGCGTAATGGGCTTTTTTTAATCGGACTGTCAATTCCTCCCAAATTCTGTATCACATACTGCATTGGAAAGCATTTACAGTTTCTGTGGTTCTTGCCATGTGGCAAGGGGGCTACCACTCAAGAAATAAGTTCAAACCTTTCCTGGGCATGCAAAAATAGTATTACTTGGGGTCTCTTGGACTGTCAAACCTGTAAACTATTATTAGAACAATTGGTTAGAGTTGCAAGCTGGTTACTTTTAACATTGTTAACGATGTACCCTACAAGTACTGCATACAGATTGGTGTCCAGTCTTTTAAAATAAGAATTTGGGGCAACTTGCCAGTGAGAGATTTGTAATTTTATATTTTCTGTAACCGTTTGTTTGGCCCTGGTATCACTGATCTAACCAATAAGCAGGTTATAATAGAGCAGAACCTAAATTAATAAACAAAACAGCATCCTGCAGCTCTGCTTTGGTGAACAAGGTGACCTGGTTGGCCTGACCTCACCTTTCTGTCTTTGTTCTTAGCTTTTTAATGGCACTTTCCGGAAAGCCATGGAAGATGGGGGTGTTAAAATTCTCAAAGAGAGATTAGAGAAATTCTTCCATCGGGTAAGTTTTTACTATCTAGGGAGCAACACAGTGTTAGATTAGAGATTTTTTCCAGTAATGAAGACCACGTTGGAAAAGTATCGTGACTAGGGTTGCCAGCTCTGGGTTAGGAAATTCCTGGAGATTTGAGGATAGGGGAGGGTTTGGGGTCAGGATAGGGGAGGGTTTGTGGAAGGGCGGGACCTCAGCAGGGCACAGTGCCAGAGAGTCCCCCCCTGCAAAACTGCCAAGTGTCAAGTTCCACAGCCTGTGGAGCTGATCTCTGTCACCTAAAGGTCAGTTGTAATAGCAGATCTTCAGGCCCCACCTGGAGGTTGGCAACCATGACCATGACCCTGAGCAGTGGTTTTGTTTTTTTTCAAACTCCTGGCATCCTTCAGAAGAGTAGGTGCAGCTTTTTCTTTTATTCATTTAATTTAATGGACAGTCTTCAGGAGCGGCTCCCGAATCTGAGTGATGTGTCAGGCGTTTGTTTCCCTGCTCTTGGTTTAGTTTTTAAAATGTAGCTTTAAAGAATCATACGGTCAGAATACTTTTCCCACCACAGAAGAAACTAACATCTAACCATGGCGTCCGGAACATAACCGCTGCTACAGGAGAAAATAGTGGGCCGGGCCCCTTTCTAAGAATGCAAAAAAACATTTCATCATGCCGATTGTGAGGTGCTGGCGTGCCGGGAAACACAGCAGCTAGGATACCTGTGGTGGAAGTCAGCTGGGTTTGGCCCGTGCCTTGACGTAGAGGCAGCCACGTCCCATCAAAACGTTCCACTCATTTCCCTGTGTTAATCCTCCAGTACTTGCAGACGCTTCATCTACAGTCGTGTGACTTGCTGGATGTCTTCTGTGGAATCAGCTTCTTTCCGTTGGATAAAATGACTTACTTAAGAATTCAGTCGTTCATCAATAAGATGGAAGAAAGCCTGAGCATCGTCAAATATACGGCTTTTCTCTACAATGATCAGCTCATCTGGTAGGTCCTGAGAGCGAATGCAAAGGGACATTTCAGACCTATGGCTGCCAGGGTGGAGGGTGTTCACACCCATAGTGAAATGCCGGGGCAACTTTGGAATTCACACACACGGCCCAACTATGATGGGAGACTGGACACCTTCCGGCACATATCCCTCTTGCACGCATCAGCACCACCCACACGACCAGTCTGCCTGGAATGTCCTCTGTCAGGGTGCTCTGTTGTCATCCTCTTTAAATCCTCATCATAAAAATCAATTTATTTTAAGGGCTACCCATAAACTGCCTTGTTCAAGTACAAATCCCGGAGGGCAAATCTTCCTTTGGGTCCACGCGATTCTGTAGACTTCGTAGGATTGGCTGGTGGTGGCCCAGGTCCACATTTCTGTCCACTAAATTACATTAAAAGAAAGCCAGTGTTCGCCTTGTCTGTGGGGAAATGCTCTAGACCGTGGCTGAGAAGCCTTTGGATCAGGGGCCTTTTAATCCAGTACGCTGATTTCGACCTATGGCCACTGAGTCTCTCTTGCTTGTTTTTTGTGAGTGAGCCGGGGCCAGAAACAGTGCAAAACAAAGCTTGCCGTATCAGAAATGCTAAGTATGTACAGGAGGTAGGTTAAAGGTCCTCTAGTGTCATGGCCTCAGTCACCAGGTCTGCTTTGGGGGGTGGGGGTGGGATAGGGGTTCCAGAACAACCTCAGTAAATGGGGAGGGGGGCTGTGGTTCTGAAACTTGTAAGAGCACTCTTGTTTTGGTCTGCATTACTGTTAAGATCAAAGGGTCTGGGAGACTTCTATCACCAAATGATTTTGCTTTGTGCAGTGCACAAAAGGAGTGTTTCGACGCAAGATTCAGCTCCTTGTTAAGGATATCCTGAAAGTTTCTGTGACAAGATGAATCCCTAAAGCCAGACAAATTTCTGCCATACGCAGTCAGTCCTTGCTGCTGTTATGAAGCTGGAGTGTAACAGCAAGAGATACAGAGACTTGTGTTGGGATGCGTGTGTTGCATTTTAACCTTTGACCTAACTAACACCCACAATCATTCTTCAACATGTATAATTGTAAAAGTACAAGATAAATTAGAAGAGGGGCATGTTTTTCAGCTAATCATGACTTCAATGAGAGAAAACGTTGAGTTTTTAAAACAGAAACAAAGAAAGTATCTTGCACTCTGCAGCATCACTGTAATTTTAAACCCAAGAGCTCCTCTTCAGCTGTGTTTGATTTCAGGGTGTTTACTGACATGGCACAGCTGCGGCAGGGCATCCAGTTTCATTAGTGAGAAGCAGCTTCAAGAGTTTCCTATTCAAAAAAGTGATTAAGAAGTTGAATGAGAAAGAATATGCTCAGAGCAAGAAGTAATCTACAGCTGGCTGCATAAAATACATTTTTTGTAAATCAGGGGAGTATTAAAATAGATCTGAAAAGCTTCAAATGGGGGTATGTTTTTCAAGATTTCTAAACTTGCACTTATCTGTGGTCTGCTTACAGTGTTAAATGTTATCCTCATTTGATCTGGGGGTTTTCACTCATGAAAAACCTGTATGTGAAAACTAGTACAAAGCTTTGGATTTATTCGTATTCATACTTTGTATCTAATGTTTTCAACTGCTGGGTTAACACTGTACAGAAATAAATCATTTATTTCTGTCAAGCACAATTTATTTAAGATATTTTGACCGGGCAATTTCCCAAGAGAGCTTTCAATATCAACGGCCCTCAGGGTGAAGAGAAGAACAGCAGTCCTGATCAATGGTCCTTCCGAAAGTTGGCCAAGAGAAATAAATCTTTATTAAGGATGAGAAGATGTTGGTGGGATATCGGATGCTTAGAGGGGGGGTCTTTCTTTTGTGCCTATGATCAACTTTCTCCATTACCATTCACAGGCCCAGGCTAGGAAAGACACTCGGCCAAGGGCCGCAGTCAGTTCAAGAGAACCAGCCTATGCTAGGTGGGCCAGTAGATTGACTTGTACTCACCTCGATCCCTCTGTAGTCAGCTAACATCCTTCTGAACATTATTGTCGGTATGTGCTTTATTGTCAGTATGTGCTTTATTGTCAGTATGTGCTTTACTTGGTCCTTTCGAATTCCAGGAGTGGATTGGAGCAAGATGACATGAGGATTTTATACAAATATCTCACCACATCTCTGTTTCCAAGGCACATAGAACCAGAGGTAAATCATATGGCTTGTCCTTGGAGGGGAAAATCCACTTTTGTTTCCCCATCACGTAACTGAGAGTTCTGTTTTTCATCTCAGCTGTGTTTCCTAGGAGGAATGGGGGGGGGGGAGCATGTCCTTAACTTTCCCCTTTTGTTTCAGTTGGCAGGAAGAGATTCACCAATACATGCAGAAATGCCTGGAAATCTTCAGCATTATGGACGGTAAGCTCTTTTCATTCACTGTGTAGTTCCTAAGCCTGGCTTACAGGAATTGTTATCCAAAGGTAAATCGATTTGCTCCCTTCAGCCTTTGACTTGACTAATGCAACCTGGAGCTCTTTACCAAAGGCTGGAGTGAAGAGCAGGGCAAAAGAAATCCCCGTGGACAACTTGAGGGCTTTGATGGTGGTGGTTTCTCCCAGCATAAGAATGATCTTCTGAGGCAGAGACTTGAAGTCTGATCTCTTGCATCTTTTCCCTTTCAGGTTTCTCACTGGACCCCTGAATGTTAATGACCCAGAAGCAAAATGCAGATTTCCCAAAATATTTGTAAACACAGAGGATACTTACGAAGAGCTTCATTTGATTGTTTATAAGGTAGCTGCTAAATTTCCTATTCGCTTTCCAGGATATTGACCGGCATTTTAAGCATATAAATCTGCCTGGAGCACAGGAATTCAGCTTGCTGAGAGTGGAATAACTCTACCTTGGATTGCTCTGTTAATCCTTTAAAGAGCCACGAGATTTCTTGTGGTGTTACTGCAACAATCTAAGCCGTTTCCTGTCCTGAAAGAAAATGCTCTACATTTTACAGTACCACTACAGATAAGATTAGAATTTCAATAGCCAATCTGTATGCAAAAGAACCTCCTCAGGAAAGCTCCTCCATTAGCATGTTCACAGCCTGGGGAACTCCTACAAGAGAATAACTCAGCCCTACCCCACCTTCCTGAGTAGATATAAATTACCTGCCTACCATTTCTCTTCTCACCTTGACACAGAGAGTACTCCATCTTTCTGTGTTATACCTCTGAGGATGCCAGTCACAGCTGCTGGCAAAACGCCAGGTCCTGCAATGCCAAGACCACGGCTACACAGCCCGGAAAATCTACAACAACTAACGTTTACTAACTGTGCAGCTTTGTATAAGGCATAGAGTAGAACATAATTCCCAACACGCAAAAGTGTTACTGGAAAAAAGGGAATAGAGGGGTTTTTTTTAATGGTAAATGTTTAATCTCTTGCAGGCTATGAGTGCAGCTGTCTGTTTCATGATTGACGGTGGGTATCAAATTATTCCACAGAACCCCCAAGGGGATTTAACTCCAGTTCTTGGCAAATCACGCTATTTGAACATTAAACACCTCTTGTCTACTGCTGAAGTTAACTTCGGTGTGGGCCCTTGGACAGACCTTTGACATTTTAAATGCAAATTTGGTTTGAACGGTTTTCAGTATCAGTGATGCAGAGAAGAATTAACATTTTGGCCCTCAGGAGCCTGCCTACTGAATCTGCTTTTGGAAAACAGCCCCGCAGTGTACCTCTTGTGCATTAGGCAAGGACAGGCAACTCCCAATCAAATTGGGGGGGGGGGAGTTTCGACCCAGGACCCTTCTCTGATTTCTCCCTGCTCTGCCGGTTTTCTGCATGCTTAGAAGCATTAGAATAGAAACAGGGAAGGGTTAGAATAAAAATGTCGTTTCCCTCACATGCAACATGAAGTGGTGACTATATCCTTACTATACCTCTCAGGATTCTACCGCCTCATTTTGCCATGTATCCAGACAGGGCCTAGTGGGATCTCTGGGGAAGGTGAGACTTCTCAGATACAACATTTCTGCAGCTAGATGCGAGTCTAGTAGCACCTTAGAGGCCAACAAGATTTTCGGGGTATAAACTTTTGAGAGTCTGAGCTTTGACTCTAGACATCTTGTCCCCTGGCGATCTCATTGTTCTCTAAGGGGCTCCTGGACTTGAATCTCGTTGTTCTACTGCAGGCCAACACTGGCTACTCTCTGAAACGTGTTTTTCTTTACGGAAGTTCTGCAAAAGTTGCATTGGCAAACTCCTGGGTATAAAGGACTGAAGAATCTGCTCCATTAATATAAATACTTTATGTGGCTTTTTTTTTTTTAAGTCTTCCAAGTGGTATGTGTGTTTTGTGGTCTTGGGAAGAAGAAAAAAATCTCACTGTCCCTTTTCAAAACCCTCCGCAGCTTCTATACAGCCCACATTGGAGTTTTGCCGTAAACTGGACAGCATCGTTGGGCCCCAGCTCACAGTATTAGCGTCAGACATATGCGAACAGTATAACATCAACAAAAGAATGGCGGGGTTTGTATTGTCTCTTGTCTCCGTTGCTAACCAGCCACTCAGTGAAACTGTTTGGGGGCATAAGAACTTTTTTATGTCGCGTAGATGAGAACTTTTAAAAGAGTGCTTATCTTTGTCGACAAAAGGCATATTATATGTGTAACTAATGAGTTGATGTGATAGTGGCTGTTACGGCTGCTTTCCTGCCAATCGGTGGTAAAAAGTGGTGTTAAGTTACAGCTGACTGTTGGTGACCCCGTAAAGCTTTCAAGGCAAGAGAAGAGCAGAAGTGGTTTGCCTGCCTCTGCAGAGCAGCCCTGGGCTTCCCAAGTGGTCTCCCATTTGAGTACTAACCAGGGCTGAACCTGCTTAGCTTCCGAGATCCAACAAGACTGGGCTAGTGTCAGGCAGACAGATCACACCACACAGGGATTCATAAGAAGATAACTGTTTATTGATGAGTCCTATACTAAAGAACACGTGTACAGCTTGTGTCAGGAATGGCCGTCAATACTATGGCCTCTGACTTATAGCAAAATCAAACCTCCCCCCTGTAAGCATGAGCCAATGGATATATCTCACGTGCACGGGCAAAGCAAAAAAGCCGTTGACTTTCCCAGCCGAGTAAACTGCAGCTGGAACATCTACAAGGTCAAGCACAAGATAGCACACAGTTGATGAGCGAGAGAGAGCTGAGAAGTAGCAGGAGGGTACCCCTCCACATTCCAGATCTATGACAGGGCTACCTGACATCTAGCCTGGGCCGTCCAGGTCAGGGCATTCTACCGATCATCACCTTCGAAATCTTTTTCTTAGCCAAAGATAAAAAGGCACAAGAGCAGTCATTTATTGCAGTGGCACTAAAACTTCATGGTAAAGTCTTGGAGCCACCCTAATTGATTGGATTCTATGGAGTTCAATTTTTATATGAAATTTTAAAACAAATGTATTACTGTTTTTGGTGTGAGGGATTTTCCTGATTTGTATTTGTGACGTGATTTATTTGGTCATTGTACTGAACCAGTCAGAAAAGTCTTAACAAACCATTGTGCTTTATGGACTGTTTTAATGAGACTGAAGGAAGTGTATTATCTTAGTATGCTGATTTAGTAAAGCTGAGATTGAGCAGCAGCACTTTCCCCGGTTTCTTTGAAGTACCTGTTTTGTTTTTGCTGGTGGCGGGCCCCTTCCAGGACGTCTTGCTTGCTGAGCGTGGAGTGGAGACAAACAAAAGGCGGGAAGGGCTGCCAGTTTGGTGTAGTGGTTAGGAGTGCACGGACTCTAATCTGGGAGAACCGGGTTTGATTCCCCCCTCCTCCACATGCAGCTGCTGGTGTGACCGTGGGTCAGTCACAAGTTCTTTCAGAGCTGTTCTCTCAGGAGCAGCTTCTGTCAGAGCTCTCTCAGCCCCACCTACCTCACAGGGGTGTCTGTTGCGGGGAGGGGAGGGGAAAGGAGATTATAAGCTTCTCTGAGACTCCTTCAGGTAGTGAAGGTCGTGGTATAAACCCAGTCTCTTCTTCTTCTCCAGCCAGTGAATAGCTTAGTGTCTTTTTACCACCTATTCAGTGTGATATAAATATTGTTTCACCAGGAAGTGGCCACCCTGACCTGTATGGCCCAGGCTAGCCTGATCTCATCAGACCTCAGCAGCTAAGCAGGGTCCCCCCCGGTTAGTATTTGGGTGGGAGACCCCCCCCTAAGGAAGTCCAGGGTCACTGAGCAGAGGCAAGCGACAACCACCCCTGAACGTTTCTTGCCTTGAAAACCCTGTTGGGTTTCCATAAGTCGGCTGTGACTCGATGTCACTTCCCACCCCCACCAGGAGGTGGCCTCTGGGTTTCTGTGGGCAGGGAGGGAGACTCCATGTGGCACAGCAGCACCCTGATCACTGAGGTCCTTCTCTGCTTCTTTCTGCCCCCCCCCCTTTGGCCCCCATTAAATAAGTAGTGGAAATAAGCCATTTAATTACCGGTGGGCATCTGTAAGATTTATCATAGCATCGAGACTGAAACACACACACACACACACACACCCCGGATGGTGCAAATAGTTAGACTGCTTGGTTGGTTTCATTCTGCTCTCAGGTTTGGAGGCAGACAGAGCAAAGGCCCTGGAAGAAAGCCAGGCCACAGCGGTCTGCACTGTCCTATCAGGTCTCCGAGGTATGTCCCCTCCCCCAAACACACACAGGGAGCAAAACGAAAAAGAATGTGTGGCCACACACCCTCTGCATGGGCAAGAGGTACCACTGGGTGAGGGGGCACGCAGTTGTCACCGGTGTTGTGTGGCACGTATTGGGAAGTTAGGGCAGAGGTTGCTGCCTTGACTGCTGGTCTGACTAGGAGAAAGTAGGAGGGGAGAGGGGCTGGGCCTCCCCTTGGAGCAACCTGCTTCCCGCTGGGTCTTGTCAGACACAACCAGTGACAATACAGCAGCTGTCTTCATCCCGTCCATCTTGTTATTAAATAAAATGTTTTGTTGTTTAGGATAAGGATCCAATTTGATGTAGTGGTTAAATGCTCAAACTGTAATCTTGGAGAACCGGGTTTGATTCCCCACGCCTCCACTTGCAGCTGCTGGTGTGACCTTGGGTCAGTCACAAGTCCTTTCAGAGCTGTTCTCTAAAGGGCAGTTCTGGAAAGAACTCTCACAGCCCCGCCTACCTCACAGGCAGTGTTCCATCTAAGCTGAGTTGGTGTGAGCTAGCTCACAGTTTTTTAGCCTCCGGCGCACACATTTTTATCTTGGCTCAGGAAGGATGGCTCCAGAGCAAACTAATTTATGCAGTGGCCAAATCACTCGCTCACAACTTTAATGCCAGTAGCTCACAAAGTAGAATTTTTGCTCACAAGACTCCACAGCTTAGAGGGAACATTGGGTGTCTGTTGTGGGGAGGGGAAGGGAAAGGAGTTTGTAAGCCACTCTGAGACTCCGAGTGAAGGGCGGGGTATAAATCCAATCTCTTCTTCTTCTTCTTCTTCTCTATTCTTTGCATTTCTTATGGGGCAAGAAATCAGGTGTTTTCTGTCACCAAAATGTCAGAAGGTGAGATCCCCCCCTGAGGAAGAGGTTCCTTCTTCTAGGATCTTAAAAAAAAAAACCCAACCTGTAAATAGTCACAAAACAGGAGAAAATAGTGTAAAAAAAGTATAATGAAATGCCATTTAAAGTTAATGTCCACCAAACCTTAAAAGGGAGCAAATGGAGCCAGTGGTCCTGAACATCTTCCCAGCTTCTGGCTCTTGTTGCCCGGGCCGTCTGTGTCTGTGCCTGGCCTCCTGGAAGTGCCAAAGGCAAAGGGATGGCTTCAGATCAGATTAGAACAGGGCCTATTAGAAGGTGCTGACAGCACGTTATTGAAGTCCTTGGCGTAGGTGGCCTGGCAGTTATCATGGCTTGTAACAGGGCAAGGCAAAGACCAACTGAATACCCTTCTGCATTTTTGGTTGATGGCATCAAAACTTAGGAGGCCTTGAATCAGCTCGTATGAACTTTGGAAATACTTTTTTTAAAAGGTATGGGTATACTTGAGCGGTGGCTCAAGTGGTTAAGACGCTGAACTGCAGGCTGTGGAAGGTCAGTAGTTCAGCAGTTCAAGACCCGGGTGCCGCAAGACAGGGTGAGCTCCCGTCTCTAGTTCCAGCTCCTGCCAACCTAGCAGTTCGAAAGCAAGAAATTGCAAGTAGATAAATAGGTACCACTTCAGTGGGAAGGTAACAGCGTTCCGTGCACCTTGGTGTTTAGTCATGCCGGCCACATGACCACGGAAACGTCTTCGGACAGCGCTGGCTCTTCGGCTTTGAAACGGAGATGAGTACCGCAACCCTAGAGTCGGACTCGACTGGCTTTCGAGCAAGGGAACCTTTACCTTTATACATAACACACAAACAAAAACAGACCTTTGTATATTTTTAAAATTTTGGTTGACAGCAAAACAAAACCCCACTGATATTTTTTGCTCAATTTTATTTATTTATTTATTTTATTTATACCCCGCCCATCCCGCAAGCAGGCTCAGGGCGGCTAACAAAACGGTACAATGTACCTGATTGGCATAAGAGCTTTCCTGCCCTTCAAAAGTAACCTGCAGTCTGCATTGGGCTGGCCCTTTTAATTGACCCAGTTCTGATCCCTCTTGGGGTTTTCATGGTTAGAGCCCAGTATTGAGGATACGTAAAATTCAGCCAGGATTTGGGGTGGGGGGCAGTGTCCCTATAAGCTGAGTTAGTGCGAGCCAGCTCACAGTTTTTTAGCCTCCGGCTCACACGTTTTTGTCTTAGCTCAGGAAGGAGGGCTCCAGAGCGAACTAACTTATGCAGCAGCCAAATTGCTCGCTCACAGCTTTAATGCCAGCAGATCACAAGGTAGAATTTTTGCTCACAAGACTCCACAGCTTAGAGGGAGCATTGGTGGGGGGGTACTTTTTAAAAAGTAGGCTTTATGCATTCTTCAGGCTGTTTGTTGATCAGCATCTAAAAGGTAGGTACAGTTGGCCTCATCAAGGTTGCATCAAATTTGCATGCCTTATCTCAGACTGGCCTCCTCGTGCCCGTCATGGGGCTGGAGCTCTTAACTTGTTTTCCACGGTGCCAGCAGCATAAGGTGATGAAGCTTATCTGATTAAGTCTGCCTTAAATTTTAATGTGGTGGTATCCTGAGAACCTGATATAGCTTCTCTCGGTGCTAATGGAGCTGGGTAGATATAAGAGGGAATAGGCTGGCCAGATACAGGCTTGAAGGATGACATTTATTGCAGAAGGAAGGAGTGACTTCTAGAGGTCAGAGTGCCTAAAAATTTCCAGAGCTTGTGGCAGACAACCACCAGCCAGGGATAAAAGATTGTAAAACGATCTTGAGAGCTTTAGAATACCAAGCAGTCTGCTTCTTGAATGAGGCATTTTCTTTCTAGAGTTTTCTGGTGTAATCTTAACAGACAAACAATCCTTGCTTTCCGTTTTCCCCTCTCTTACTTAGAAGGGCCGCCGAAACCAGGTGTCCGGAGTGGCTGGGCTTACCAGGACATCCTGGCTTTACTAATCTTTGCCTATAATGATAGACCACTTCCTGACCATTGTCCATCCACAGACAAGAGTCAGCCAATCAAAAAAGGGAATGGCATTTCTCTGAAGCCAAGCTCAGTTCCAAGGTTAAGCACCACTGAAAACCCCGTTATGAAAGGGATTGTGGAATTGTAGGTGTGGTGTTGTATCATTTCTGGCTCAGCAAGGCCCAGGATCCGGTCACTTGCTCTTTGTAGTTGATTCTGAAGTCTCATTACTCCATAATCAGTGGCTTTATCAGCAGCTGATGTTTTGATGGCTGGCAGGGGAAAAACCTTTCACCACTGGCTTAGTGCGATTTTTAGCATGCTAACAAACCTCATTACTGACTGTTTCCTACAGCTAATGAACAACTGTGATCACCCCCCTTTTACCATTTCCTTCCCCTTGCTTGCTTTCTAGGTCGGAGAAGGAGCCCCAGTTTAAGTTTATCTACTTCAATCACATGAACCTGGCCGAGAAAAGTACCATCCACATGAGGAGAACATCCAACATCTCGCTTGCCTCCGTTCACCCTGACTTGATGAAGATTCTTGGAGACATCAACAGTGATTTCACAAGGTGACCTGGGTGCTCTTCCTTTCTGGGGGAAAGGATCATTCTACCACACGTACCAAAACTGCTTAATTTTTAAGACGGGGTAAGCAGAATCTAAAATCATCCACCCAAAGCAAGATCCATTTCCAGGTTTCTTAGTTGCTGTGTTCTAAACACTGCCTTTGCCTACATTTCTTTCTTTCATTGTACGTCACCCTAAGATCTGCATCCAACTAACTGTTCTCTTACAGAGTTGATGATGATGAGGAAATCATCGTTAAGGCCATGAGTGATTACTGGATAGTGGGCAAGAAATCCGATCAGCGGGAACTATACGTGATTTTGAATCAGAAAAACGCAAACCTGATTGAAGTGAATGGTAAGGAGCTACTGGAATGACCAAAGCACTCGGTGGGTTTTGTTCCATCAGGAGCAAATTTTTTTAGAAGAAAAGTTGTGGAGATTAAACGCCTGAATAAGCAGGACTTTTTGTGGTCATCTGACCCAAGGCTCTAAGGCTAGATTGACACATGCCGAGTTTAAAAGTGTAGAGGGTCTTACCATTTTTGGCAAAGCCCCAGTTAGTGTGTATGCCACTCTGGGAACCCATTTCTGGTTAATATTCTTCCGCTTCCTAGATGATAATAAAATGAAGAGCTTGAATAGTCCAACAACATTGAAGTTAGCTGGTAAGACACAGAGACTTGGAATTGGAGGGACCATCATTACTACGTAAAGTGGAGGAGAGGAGAATGACGTAAGCTGCTTTGGGTCCCCCCTTGGGGAGAGAGGCAGAGCACCAGTGAAGTTAAATAACTTTAAGAATGTTTTATAATTGCTCAGAAATACCAAAGGATTAAGATCACACAACTTTCTCTGTGTTAATTTGTTTGGGGGTAAATTACAAAACCCTTTTATTATGCAAATCATGTCATCTGTCTTTTTTGACTACTGCAAAGGGCAAACTTCCTTGGGAAGTTGGTAGCTCTTTAAACAGGGATGGTTCTCAGATTTCTTAGTTCTTTAAGATGAGTTATATGGAGGTGGTTAAAACTGCAAAACCACTGTGGAGAAGACAACATTAGTAACATCAGCAGTAACCTCACTTCACCATAATGCGATTTGTAGTGCCTGGTGAAGTGTTTGTAAAAACCAGCTGCATTCAGGCGGTGAGCTTTAGCTCCTAACTTAAATAGGAATGTTGGTCACAGTGCAGTGGGCGAGCATGCCTCTGCTCACCTGAGGAAAAGAAGCCCCCAAGGGGGGGGGGAACCAGACTGGACGGCAGCCGAGCGCTGATACTGACACCCATAATATGAGCTCACCAGTTTGGTCAGAAGGGTGTACCTGTGATGAAGTGTAGGGATCAGGCTGTTTTCTTTGACATAATTTGAGACTAGTGCTGTTAGCTGCCAAGAGAATATTCTGGAGTGAACATAAGAACGTAAGAGAAGCCAGTGTTGGATCAGGCCAATGGCCCATCCAGTCCAACACTCTGTCACACAGTGGCCAAAAATACCAGTGCCATCAGGAGGTCCATCAAAGAGTGGTTTGAAAACTATGACCAAGGTGTAGCTTATAATTGGAGTAATGTCTACTGGTAGGCTTATTGTAGTCCTTTTTAAAAATAATAAATCTCTTCTTTAGACTTCAGTAAAAACAGCAGCACAGTTGTCTAAAGCTTGAAAATTATCAGCAGTAGAAGTTAATATATTCTTACTACTGTAACTATTTTGCAGTGAAGGTTCCTCTTTAATCACTGAGTGTTTAATACTTCAGAACCACAAAACACCTTCACCCCTCCCTCTTTTTACAGAAGAAGTAAAGAAACTCTGTGCAACGCAGTTCAACAACATTTTCTTCTTAGATTGATCTGCCAAGGGCCGACTCTTCCTGAAGGTGGCTTGAAAATGTCAAAAAAGCATTTTTCTTCAAGTTGACAGGTTTATTAGTCATATTATTGACTGGAACAATGACAATAGTAAAGCAATACTTGCTTTGTAAGAATCTAATTTCTACCAAAAACTGTAAAAGTCTGATCGTACGATTTTTAGATTTTAAAAGTATTTATGTGCAAATAAATTAAAACCTGTATGAATTAAACACGCGTCATTCCATTGCTCTGATATTTATGTGAATATTTTACTGGAAAAATAAAATTTGTCATTATTACAATGTTGAGGGTCTTTCCCCTTCTTTGTCTACTCCTGAGGAAAGGACATTTTAGTGAGCCCCCCACCCCAGGGGAGCCCCCAGGCACGGCTGGTAGTCAAAGTCTTGGCGGGTCACAAATTGCACTGGTCTGCAATGACCGAGTCCCAGGCTACGAATGTTGAGGAGGAAGGGAAGATTGGGTAGCTTTCCCTTATGGCAGAAAGGTTACATTTTGTGATCCTAAAACCTGGATAGCCCAGTCTCATGATATCTCAGAAGCAAAGCAGGGCTGGCCCTGGTTAGTATGTGGATAGGAAACTACCAAGGAATTCCAGGGTCACTACCCAGAGGCAAGCAATGGCAAACCACCTCCTCTGAACATCTCTTGCCTTGGAAACCCCCACTATAAGTTATCTGCAACTTGATGGCACTTCCCACTACAACCCAGGCAGGAGAATCATGAGTGTAAAAACAGTATGCATGGTTGCTGTCCTGACTCCTTCACCATTTCAGAAGCGTAACATGATTCTTTGGGGACAGCAGTTATAATGCTCTTGCAAGCGGCTGCTGGGCTCTTGTTCCAGACAATCACAGAGGTTGCGTAATTTTTTGAACAAAGCAAAATTATACACATTTACTGGCAAAAAAAATTATTCTGCCCAGATCACCCACCGAAAGCCTTGCCCAGATTTCTTGGCTCTCATTTCCCACTCTAGCCATGAAACCTCACATTAAAGCAGAAGGATACCAGATTAGGGCCCCTAAGGAGTTTCTTTTAATTTGATACATATAAATTAGTTTTATTGAAGGTACATAAATATGCATAGCCCCAAGACTGATACAGCATTGCTAAAACAAGGACTGACTGTTTTAAGTGTTCAAGGGGAAAAAGATATCCTGCTATAAACATCTAGTCCCTTTCCTACATATTTCACTTACAAGTCAATGTGAAACTCCTGTTCCTTTTATCTAAACTTCACAACTTGAGGCTTTTGGTTATTTGTAGACCCACAAGATAACACTGGTTGCGTTCAAAAGTGAGCAGGGATGTTCGTGCTCCTGAAGCGGCTTCTGTGCTCACAGGTTCATAAAAATATTTTGCTGCCGATGCACAGTATGACATTACCCCCCCAAACTGCACCACTGAGATCCCTCAAAGAGGACTTCCAACAGGCGTGCCACTCCGCTACTTTTTCTTTTTCTTCCATGCAGCGGCGGCTTTGGCGCTTGGCGGGATCGGAGGCAAAATGGGAGATTCTTCCTTTGGCGGAGACTGTAGCTGGACGGAGCCCTCCTCCGCTTCTCTGCTCGCACTTTCCTCAAGTTCCGAGGCGGCTTTTTCTGCTGCAGCTTCTTCCAGCTTTCTGGCCTCTTCTGCTTCCCATAGAGCATGAAGCCTGTGGGGGAAACAAAAAGGAAAGGCAGGAAGAAAAAGCGTTTAAAATGCAGGGGAATTTCAGACAGCTGATATGTTCCGTTTCAGGAACTGTTCACTAACGGTTCCCTAATGGAATATTGTAGCGTCCTCTTATTAGGGAGGACTGTATTTCTCTTTAATATTTATATTTTGTCTTTACAAAATAGGTAGGTAGTTCCAGCTGCCACCAGGAATTTTAATAAATTCCAAATCCCCTCTTTGCTTCTGGTGTTGGTATTGTAACACGGGGTTTAGGCTTTCAAGGATCTAATGTGGTCCTGAGGAAGAATTGATATGACTTCTGGGATATATCTCCCTTATATATAAAAGCCGAATGGTGGTGGCACTTCTCTAGAACATTCCATACGCTCTGGAATTGGTTGACGCCCTGGTGTGTCACTCAGAATCTGTCCCTATCCACTGGCTGCATTGCTTGAGTCTCGCCTCCAACATTCTAAGCAGTTTGCTGTTTCTCTCCCCCCCATAGCCAGTCAGAACACAGAGGTTATTTGCATATGCAGCCTCCTTGGCCTTTGCCTCGGAACACAGAGGTCGTTTGCATATGCGACTTGATTGGCTTTTGCCTCTAACATTGTAAACAGTTTGCTGTTCTGAGGTAAAATGTGTCCAATCTCCAGGTGAGGGCTGGAGATCACTCAGAATTACAACTGCTTTCCAGATGGCAGAGATCAGTTCCCCTAGAGAAAATGGTCGGCTTCAGAGCACGGGAGAGGCTGCAGGTGTGTGGGGGGTGGAAAGCTGAAGAGTGAGGGGGAAATAAAGTAGGTTGATGGGGAACCATTGTTTCCAATCTCCAGGTGAGGGCTGGAGATCACTCAAAATTACAACTGTTCTTTAGGTAGCAGAGATCAGTTCCTCTGGAGAAAATGGTGGACTCAGTGTCATTATACCCTGCTGAGGTCGCCACAGCAAATTGACACTGAGTGTCCAAGGCCGGGGCACCCGCCCAGAGCCTCTTTCTAGAGATCGTTGTATTTATTTCCACAACGAGCCTTTTTCCTAGTTTAAAATAGGATTTATGGAAAGGGGAACAAAACAAGAGGTTGGTTTATATTTATTTATTTATTTATTTATTTATTTATAAATTCGATTTATAGCCCGCCCGCGGGCTCAGGGCGGCTCACAAATAGGCATAAGCCAACACATAAAACACGTTAAAATCATATAAAATCGCTATTGCACAGTTTTGGGGTTCTGTTACAGCGCCATAGCGCCCTTGAAAGAACATTTTTTAAAAAAAAGACGGCGATCGCCCACACAGGCGAAAAAAGGGAGGGAAAACAACGAGGCGCAGTCTGAAATGACAAACCGCTTCAGAGATGGCTTCGGAGATGGCTCCTTACCGGTAGGGAAAATTTGTGTGAAATGGCCATCTCTACCGGTTTATTCCAAGACAGTACGATAACGGTTTTAAAAGGGTAATCTGAAATTCCCAAAATTCAGCTAACATTATTTGACTGGGGGGGGGGAAGCACAACAAAATGCAATCACCTCAGTCCTAAAACCAACGATCCCTTAATCAGCCACACCAATTTGGGGGGGGGGGTATCTTTTGCATGACAGAACCAAAGGTGTCCATTCACAAAACACTGTCAAGGGCTCAGAGTACATTTATATCCCGCTTTTCCTCTGGGGAACTCGAGACTGTGTACAGAGATTCTACAAGTAGATCTTCTTCGTGGTCTCTGTGCTTCACACCAATGGGATCTAGTGCGCCTGCGCTGGATCTGCCGGTGCCTAGCAAGCTCTCTTAAAAGGATTTTCGTGCCTGGCCCAACTGAGCATGCTCAGGAGCCCCAGTGAGCATGCCCAGAAGGGCAGGCACGGACATCCCGCCAGTTCTTTCCTTTCCGCCGCGCTGAGCAGACCTTTCTTCGAGAGGTCTGGCCGGTTCGCTGTTTTTGGATCACTTTTTAGTGATTAGCTCTCGTTTTTCGCCTCAGTTTTTCTTCAGTTTCCTTTTCTCTTCCTGTGTTTCAAAAAAAAAAAAAGAGAGAGACTTTTTGTTTTTCGTCACCTGAGGTAAAAT